>NW_028081271.1:23364088-23655195 GCF_014824575.4 Sturnira hondurensis | reverse complement strand
CCTTATCTCTTGCTGCTTCTAGGATTCTCTCCTTCATTTTAGTCTTGGCTAATGTAATTATGATGTGCCTTGGTGTGTTCCTTCTTGGGTCCAACTTCTTTGGGACTCTCTGAGCTTCCTGGATTTCCTGGAAGTCTATTTCCTTTGCCAGACTGGGGAAGTTCTCCTTTATTATTTGTTCAAATACGTTTTCCACTCGTGGCTGTTTCTTTCCCCCTTCTGGTACCCCTATAATCCGGATGTTGGAACATTTAAAGATGTCCTGGAGGTTCCTAAGCCTCTCCTCATTTTTTTGAATTCTCATTTCTTCATTCCTTTCTGGTGGGATGTTTTGTTCTTCCTTCTGGTCCATTCCATTAATTTGAGTCCCAGTTTCCTTTCCATCACTATTGGTTTCCTGGACATCTCCCTTCATTTCAATTAGTTTAGCCTTCATATGTTCCTCTAATTTGTGACTATGTTCCTCTAATTTATGACTATAATCTACCAGTTCTGTGAGCATCCTGATAAATAGTGTCTTGAATTTGCTTCTGAGAGGATGGCAATTTCTCGGTCACTTAGAGTTATTGGCTCTGGGACTTTGAGTTCTTCTTGCACCATCTTTTGGGCTGTTCGTGCCTGTTCCGTAGCAGGATCAGAACCCTAAAGTGTTCACTAGAGCAGGGCAACTAAGTCGCTGGGTTGTGACGTTGTATGTGGGGGTGGGCTCAAAGAGGGACAATGGCTTCCCGTCTGCCTCCTGCCGCCTCAGCCCCCACCGGCGCCTCAGCCCCCACTAGTGCCGCAGCCACCAACGTCACCAGGCCCACACGTTTCGTTCCACTGCACACGAGTTTGCCACCGCTGTCAGCCCTCCACCACTGGGTTCGCCCCCTGGGGCCTGCGTGGTCCATCTCACTGTGCGGGAATATGCGACCGTGGTCAGTCTGCCCCACACCCAGACTGGTTCCAGGCTGTCTGCGCGCCTAGGTTGGGGGATCTGTCCTGCCCAACCCAGCTCCGCTGCTGGCTCCGCCTCTCTTACCGTCCCCGTTGAACGGTTCGTAGTTGTCAGACTTCCGCATAATTCCGTTTTCTGGTCTTTGGGTGTGTCCTAGTTCTCCAAACCTTTGTTGTATTCAAACTTGGTTGTGGGAGAAGGCACAGTGTTTCAACCTATGCCTCCATCTTGGCGGAAGTCCCCTGGTTTTGCTTTTCACTCTTTCTTTCTGATCCACATTCAGTTAGCTTCAGCCATTCTCACCTGTGCCTTCCTCAGAGCGCACTCTTCCTGGATTGTGGACATGCAAGCTTGGCCTGGCTGCCTCCTGTCCCTCAGGAATGGGTGCACTTTCTTCCCAGGGTTATGGGAGGTGTGCAGGGCCTTCCACTCCACCTTGAGAGCACCTCCTGGCTGGGTGGGGCAGAGGCCGGAGTGGCTGCTGCAGAAGAATTCCCCAAACAATATCTCATTTTTCACTTTTTCTCTTTGAGAAATTCTTCCTACTCAAGCCTGCCTCTTCATACAGAGGCCTGGCCTCTCACACAACCAATTCTCCAACCAGACCGGGGACTATCCGTCTCAGGGCCTGTCACAGCCCAACTCTCCACTCTCCCCAGCCAGTGTCCAGAGACTCTGTGAGTACTCACAGCCCCTGTATGTTTGCCACTTAGTCGTTACTCCTCTCTCTGTGACTTCAAGCAACCAGGTCTCTCCAGGTGCTGCTCAAACCTTGTTTGGCGGGGGAGGAAGTCATTGACCTGGCTCTCTGCCAAGAACCCTGTGGCAGACCTGGTGGGCACGGGGCCTGGGGCTGCAGCCACCCTGGTTCCAGGGACTTTATTGTCCTGAAGCATTCTCTGTACCACCTGGTTTTTTGGTGTCCGCTATAAATTTTGGTCTCCTGTCTTCATATTTGCTGGGGTACTGTTGTCTGTTTGCTCTGTTCCTCTATAGATTGGCTAGGTTTTTCTCCCTTGTGTAGGGGGAAGTGGAATCTGCCCCCTCCTACCTCACTGCTATCTTTCTTCCCTCTATTCCAGTACTCTTTTAAGTGCAACAGCACTATAGGGTACACTTCATGTTATAATTATAATACTCATAGTGAGGCCATTAACCCATTTGAACTCCTGGCTTCTCTTTTAAGTTCCAGCTTTCTACAGAATCTTTCTGAGGCAGAAATTTTCAAACCTTTGAATTAGTCACATATAATATGCTAGGCAAATTATGATTTTAACTGCATTCCTAACAGTACCTATTGCTGCTTTTTCAAAATTAATAATGCAGATATCAACAATACTGTGAAATGTGTTGGTTGGAAATTAGGCCAGCGTATTTGAGGAATATTAGAAAAATTTCTACCACCTCCTGTGGGAGAAGAAAATTAGGAAAATAGGCCCCCTTAAGGATTGCCTTTCCCCCTTGCCATACTTCCTTCTTAATAAATATAACTCCACCAATGGCACAGTCATTGCCGCTCCCCTGGGCCTTGTTTGGCTATGTGGAATTCCCAATAACTGGCTAACTCCTCATTCAGAACTTCAAGAAGCTATTGCTTATACACATCTCAGCAACTCTAAACATGTGGGTGCCTATAGCCTAGGTCCCTTGACACCTCAAAACCTTACTGTTATAAACATAACCCAGAGTCCTGGAAGGCAGTCTCTCAGGAGAAAAAGTGAGCTTTTGGTCCAGTAGTAGCCAGAGCTGCTGCTGCTAGCCTCTGCAGCCTCCTGGGGAGGCTTTGTCTACCATGAGACCACCCTGCGGGAACTTACTAAGGTTATAGGAGTCTCCAAAGGTACTGCTGATGCCCTAGCTGCACTATCAACATCGGTAGACTCACTGGCAAATGTAGTTATGGACAACTGCTTTGCCCTTGACTATCTTCTAGCAAAAAAAAGGTGAGATATGTGCTGTGATCAATCACACCTGCTGCACCTATGTAAATAACTCTGGAATGGTTGAAACTAATATAAGAAAAAATTATAAACAGGCAGGGTGGTGACATAAATACAAGAAATAGGGCCAAGGAATTAGAGATATCCTGACCTCCTGGCTCCCTAGCTTCACATGGCTACTACTTCTCCTAGGTCCCTTAATATCATTGCTGCTCTTATTACTTTTAGAACTTTTTTTTGTTTAATTTACTTGTTAAATTTGTATCTTCTAGACTTAAGCAGTTCCACTTCAAAATTATGATGCTCTGAGGTTTTCTATCAATCCCTAAGGATGATCAAGTTGACCAACATACAGCGTTCATGACATTCTCAGGAGTTATTCTTCAACCTCTAAATAGAATAGGGAGAAAGTTCTATGGTTCTCCATAGGCAGGGACTACTGCCTGTTCTATGCCAGAAGAAGATAAAAAAAAAAAACAAAACAATCATCACCCTTCAATAACCCAAGAAAGATTTTTGGGAACCATGTCTCTCAGGGTAAAGTTGAGGTAGGAGACAGTCAGGAATGAAGAAACCCCAGAGGTACTGAGGACTAGGACAAATGACATTGATACAGCACAGAGACTCTGTTCTAAGACCAATTGTCCCCACTTTCTTCTAAGTCATGATTAACCATGACTGCACCCGTGCTGAAGATGCTGCATGATTCCTGCTTCATTATGATAGCATTATAATCAATTAATATTGTGGGTCCATTCCACACCAGTGGGCAATCAAGAAAAATCATGGAAGACCACATGGGCAGCATCTTAAAAGTAATATAACTACTTGTACATGTGCAATAAAAGCCCACTAAAACCAGCTAGGAAATATCCTTCCTATAAGAATTAAATCCCTCCAGCTGCTGAAGGCCAATCTCTGTTCAGAGTTGGTCCATGGCCATATTCTGTATAATATACTATTGCTTAATGCTCTCTATCTGCTATAAAATTTCTGTATGTTTTGCTTAATTCATTATTTGTCGTCACCAAGAACATGGTTATCTGTGTTCCCTCTGAGACACCTGTGTTCCTAGCTGCTCCATCCACTAAGTAAGGAAGAAAGAAGAGGAGGTACTAAGAAACAGAGCCATCCCAGCATCATCTATCTGGCAGGGCCAAAGAACGCCACAGGTGCTTCTTGGATGGAATGAGCAGATATTAATTGTTTATCCTAATTGGGGATCCAGATTTGTCTATAACCTCTTGCTGTGAGTGTTTAGTAAATACACTGGGAAGCTGGGTCTCAGGGTTAACTGCTGTGCATCAACTAGGTTTGCAGAAGGAGTTCTCAAACATGGAGCACATTCAAAACCCTGGGGAACTTGGAAAATGTTTGAAACCCTGGCTACACTCCAGGCCAGGTAAGTCATAATATCTGTACTACAACCTGGGCTTCCATGGCTTTGAAGCACTCAAGTGATTCCCATGTGCAGGCAAGAGTGAGGCCAAACTGGCTAGCTGTCCTGGTTTCCCAGGATGTGGGATTTGCTGTGATAGGTCAGGACAGTCCAAGCAAACCAGGGTAAGAACCATGACTTTTCAGTGAGGAGGCTGTAGATCACTTGGCATGGAGAGAATTCTGGTGACCTGCCTTCCCAACAGAATCACCTTTTCACCTCAGGAAGCCCATGGTTGTTAGGAAAGAAACTGGGCAAATTGGAAGTCTGTAAGCTCAATTTCCCAGAGGTACCCACTGATCCTGCCTGAGGAAAGCTGGTGCCTCCTCCCAGCCTCACCCTGAAGACCATCAGGGTATCTGTATTCCCTGAGGGCCTGTGTCATTGGCCTGCAAAGCCATGGAGTGGCACCACTCTGACTCCTCCTACAGATAGCTTGCACTTGCCACGTGAAGTTACAGTTTGCTGGAAGGGAAGCAGCCTAGACCCTGGGTTCTTCCAATTTTGTTTTTAGCTCATTGAGTGTTATTCCAAACTGCAATCCTCCTTGAATGATTTACGCCCCGCCTCCGCCCCCCCCCCCCCAGGAGTTTATAACCTCCTGATCGTCTCCTTTCTAATGGCAGTATTAAGCTAACACCTGTTTATGTGATGGGTTAACTCCTTGCAGGTGGAAGCCTGGCCTTTGATCCTAGTCAGTCTTCTTGAGAAAATACCTACAGCTTTGGGAGATGACACTGCCTTTGTAAGTAAACTCTCCTCAAATGACCTAATTGGTGTAAGAAAGCCATCTGTTTCCTGACTGCAATTAAAGTTGTAAATGTTTGCATGAGCTGTGAAAAGGCTCTCCACCTAGAGAGTTGCTCCTTGAGAACTGTTTTTGGGCAGCCCAACCTGCAGGCTCTCTGTGGCTGGTGAGGGCCCCCCCAGCATCCACACT
Source organism: Sturnira hondurensis (assembly GCF_014824575.4). Classification (NCBI taxonomy): domain Eukaryota; kingdom Metazoa; phylum Chordata; class Mammalia; order Chiroptera; family Phyllostomidae; genus Sturnira; species Sturnira hondurensis. Next base: position 23,649,937 of record NW_028081271.1, on the reverse strand, counting down.
CAGTCTGCTCTCTCCTGAAGGTCGTGTTCATTATTCATTGCTGAGAAACACAACACCCCCAATTTTGTGGCTTAAAAATGAGCACTTACATCTATCCCAGTTTCTGAGATTTAAAAATTTGGGATCCACTCAGTGTGGTGGGGGCTTACTTGGTCTGAGAGAGACCTGAGCTGTAGTCACTTCAACATCCTTACAGGTCACAGGCTGAAGCAGGAGCAATAACATCTGCCCCATGATCATTACTTGCTCAGTACAGTCACCTGGATGGTGGGTGGGGGAGGTCCCACCTGTTCACAGTGCCCCTTTGCCCAAACCTTTCTCTTCTTCCTCACAGCTCTGGTCACCTCTAGTCTACCCACAGTCCCCTCTCAGACATTTTGCCAGTTCTCACAGAATCTGGGGATCTGCTTCTGGGAGTACCTTTATGGTTTGTGGCTCAGGCTGGAACCCGTGGGGCCTGCTCCTGCTTGCCAAGGGTAAATATACACTCCTATGAAGCTATGGGATGCATACATTATATCATATAGACAGTTTCTTCTTCAAGAGCAGAATCAAATCAGTGCCAACCAGGAGGGAAGTGACAAATTTGGGATAGTGTACCATATTTTGCCATTTATAATGTGCACTTTTTGCCTAAATTTTTGAAAGAAAAATTAGGATGTGCATTATACATGGGTGTACCTGTAATACCTTCTATCTGTCCTTGTGTTTTGTAATTATTTGTTACATAAAATTTATTGTACCATAATATGTTCAAAAATAAATGCTAAAATTTCTTTATAATACAAAACAAGTATCTAAATAGAAATAAATACATAATTAAATTTTAAAAATAAAATGAACATTTTTTTCCTTAAAAGTTTGGGCAAAAAACATGGGTATGCACTATACACAAGAGTGAATTATACACAACAAAATATGCTAATATGGACCTCCCTCAGGAGCTTGCATTTCAAAGGCAGGTAGCCAACAGATAGTTTTCTCTCAGTACAATCTCTGTCACCATGAAGGTAGAACCACAACTGCCAGTACATTGGATGAAGGGAGGGTGACTATGGGCACCATCCAGACTCTAACCCTGTCTGCAATCCCATTCATGCTCTAAATATAGTAGGAGAGCACCTGTTCCCTCTTTGGGTGGTAACCTCCTTTGTGGTTGAATGTTCTTTTCCTGTTCTTTTGCCTACAGGCCACCAGTGAAGTGTGTGTTACTTTCTTTTGTGGGGACTTTTGCTCAGAAAACAGAAAGTGCAGGTGGCTGGCTAGGTTTTGAGCAGCACCCGGTTTCAATTTCTTTGCTAGTGGGGACTCACTGGTATCCAGAGAGCCACGACTTCCATCTCATGAAGTCTTCTTTGAGTAAGAGTCACAGGGGTAGTAGAGAGAGCCTTAACACAGGGCTCAGGATCAGAATACAGGAATCAGGGATCAGAACACAAGAAACACTTGACTCTAGAGATCTCACTGTCACTGGGACTGAAACACAGCCCGGAAAAAAGAACCACCCTTTAAACTCACATTCAGGAGGTGCTGAGCTCACACATAGCTCACTGGAACATTTCACATTGAAACACTAAACATGCACTGTTTTTTTTTTTTAAATTATACAACTACCTTCACTTACCTGGTTGCAAAGTTACATAGAAAACCAAGTTTATAAATTGAAGATCAAAAGTAAACTATTAGTGCTATGAAAACAACTGACTTTCTCCTAGTAATGTGCTATTTTAATTAAAGGAAAGGGAAATTATGTAAACAGAGCATGCAATAAGGACAAACACTGTCTAAAATATCTACCACCAGAACCATGTCATGTTGGATAAAAGTATAAAGTCAGACTCCATGAGTACCACTGATCAGGCCTCCTGAGGCTGGGACAGCCACCAGAACAAACCACCTTTCCAGAGGACCATGCTATCAGAAGGCAGAATACTTTTTATACACACTTAAAGCTCATTTTGTTCAGGTTTGCATGATGAGAAATGATCAGTTTGTAGAGTAATGAAGTCAAATTTATATTCTTCAGGTGGGGCTTTTTAATTCTTTACCCACAGACACATCTGGTGGTTACAGAACCTGCAGTCTGGTGCTGTAATGTTTCAGAGTGGTTTTATCAAGATAGGCTTCTTCTTCTGGGCCTGATTTTAGGCCCTGCTTTCTTCTGATGCTTCTTGGCATGTCCAGGTCTTGACTATAGGATTAGGCAGGCTGTTGTCATTAACTCCCTGTCATGTCTTCCCTTCTCCTCACCTGAGGTCCTAGGCTTCCCTAAAAAAATTATCTTGGTATCTGTTGGCATGCTGAAGCCCCAACACAGAGAGAAGATGACCAATGGCTGCTTGGATAATTTAAAAAGAAGAGGTAAGCATCGTAGCAAATTCAGAGTCCAAACCAAGAGAGGTACTGCACTGTAGGGACAGCCCAGACCTTTCCCCTGAGTCAGGAAAAGGAGACATGGATGTTTCCTGGGATCCAGATGTAGGCTGCCATAGACACTGTATTTGATCCTGTCCAATGGAGCCCAACTGAGGGGCGGATACAAGTGGACCTCTTCAGAAAATACTGACGGAGGTTCCAGCCAAGATGAAGGTGTGGGTAGAAACCTTTCACTTTCTCACACAACCAAAAGGAGGATAACAACCAATCTAAAATCAATAAACAACTAGAAGTACCAGAAAGTCAAACTGCATGGAGCTCTGACAACCAAGGAATTAAGAAAAAACAGCCAAACAGAACAACCAGACTGGTAAGAAACTGCCATGAGGCAGCAGACTAATGGGGCTGGCTGAAAGGGAAACAGACTCAGAACTGACTGTGGACTACAGCGGTTGCTGCAGTGGGAGAAACTCCTGGTCTCACATGAGTATTCATTGGAAAGTAGGTTAGAGCCAAGCAGGAGAGCTGCATTGTTCCCTTTCTGGCCCCTCCCCCACAGGCAGTGCCACAGAGCAGCAAGAGGGGTTGCCCTGCTCTGGCAAAAACCTAAGGACCTGCCTCCTTACAACTTAACAGGTGTGCTGAGACAAAGAAATATGGTCTAAATGAAAGAACAGAGCAAAGCTTTCAGGAAGAGAGCTAAGCAATGAGGAGATAGCCAAACTATCTAATGGAGAATTTAAAGCCCTGGTAATCAAAATGCTCACAGAACTGACTGAGTTGGGTCGAAAAAAAAAAAAAAGAAAGAAAGACACTCAAAATGAAATAAAGCAAAACATTCATGGAACCAACGGTGACAGGAAGGAAACCAGGATTCAAAGCAATGATTTGGAACAAAAGGAAGAAATAAACATCCAACTGGAACAGAATGAAGAAACAAGAATCCAAAAAAAATGAAGAGTGGCTGAGGAATCTCTGAGACAACATGAAATGTTCCAAACTATAGGGGTGCCAGGAGAAGAAAAACAGCAAGAAATTGAAAACTTATCTGAACAAATAATGAAGGAAAACTTCTTCAATCTCGTGAAGGAAATAGACTTCCAGGAAGACCAGAGAGTCCCAAAGAAGCTGGAGTCAAAGAGGAACACACCAAGGCTCATCATCATTAAGTTACCCAAGATTAAAGACAAAGAGAGAATCCTAAAAGCAGCGAGAGGAAGGGAAAATTACTTACAAAGGAGTGCCCATAAGGCTATCAGCTGTTTTCTCAAAAGAAACCTTGCAGGTAAGAAAGGGCTGCAAAGAAGTATTTGAAATCATGAAAGGTAAGGACCTACATCCAAGATTACTCTATCCAGCAAAGCTATCATTTAGAATGGAAGGGCAGATAAAGTGTTTCCCATATAATGTCAAGTTAAAGGGACTTATTATATGAAATGTTAAAGGGACTTATCTAAAGAAAGGAAGATAAAAAATATGAACAGTAAAATGACAACAAACTCACAACTATCAACAAAGGAACCTTAAAAAAAGACAAACAATGAAAACAAAAACTAAGCAAACAATTAGAACAGGAACAGAATCAGAGAAATGGACATCAAACGAAGAGATTTCAGTGGGGAAGGGGAAAAGATACGGAGAAGAAGAAGCATAATTAGTAGGCATAAAATAGGCAGGGAGAGGTCAAAAATGGTATAGGAAATAGAAAACTTAAAAAACTTATATGTACAACCCATGGACATGAACTAAGGGCGGGGTGCTGGATGGTGGGGGTGGTGCAGGATTGAGGGGGCATAAAGGAGGATAAATTGGGAAAATTGTAATAGCATAATCAATAAAATATACTTAAAAAAGAAAATACTGATGGAAAACACATGACCTTGCCTCAAATAAATTAGAGTTAATGATTCAGAATGTGTATGGGGAGCGGTTTGCAAATCACCCACCAAAACTTCCAGATGAGAAATAAAGTTGTATATGCTTTGCATGCAGAAAGGTCATGAGATCTTATATGACAATCCAAGTTGGATAAGACTCTCTCTGCTCACCAAGCTTCACTCCCAAATGGGAGACCCCATGGTTATCCAGCTGGGAGGAGAGGTGAGGAGAGGAGAACATAACCCTCCTTCCCAATGTGCAGGCATGCCACTGCTAACTATATTAAAAGAACAGTGCTATCTACATACCAACTCCCAGAATGGCTCAACTGGAAAAGAAATCTAGTACAGAATGTTGGCAATAATGTGGGAAAACTAAAATAGTCATACACTCCTTGTGAAAGTGTAAATTTATCTCACCACTTGGAGAAAATTCTTATAGTTGAACTTATAGATACACTATATAACAATTCTCTTCCCAGTACATATTCAACAGAAATTATTCATACTTAACCAAAAGGAATCTACAATAATGTCCACAACAATATTAATCATAATAGCCATCAAATGAAAAACCAGTCAAATGTCCAAAAATATAAAGGAAAATAATAATGGTACCCCAAAATGGTAATGAAATAAATCTCAGGAACAGAGGATGTATAACACATGATTCTATTCCCATAATGTACAGAACAGGCCAAAATAAGCTATGCTATTTGCTGGCAGAGAAGTCAGCTTAGTGTCTACCCCTGGGGAGGGTCAGTAATTGGAAGAAAGCACAGTTTTAAAAAATTTACTCTTGCACCCCAAGATACCTTTAGAAATGATTCTATCAAGAGTTAAATGAACAGGTAAGTATCAATAAAGAATAAAGAAACTCATTTTATGAAATTATAAGAGAAAATAAAATGAGATGCTAACTCCCCTATAAACACAGATGTGAATGAGATTCAGCAAGTGAGGCATGCCCTAGGCTTCCTTCTCCAGACTGCTTTGTGAAGGTCTTTATATTTGTGGTGGTGTTTTTATCACTCATGATCACTTGAACCCCTAACTCATCTATAGTATCTTCATGTGAACTTGATCTTCCCTCTGGTGAGGGGGAAAGGCCCTGGGGGTTTCTTGAGGTCTTCAATCAAGCGCACACAACTCCCTGAACTTGCACTTATCTGTCTCCTTACGTATTGGGTGCATCACTCAACAGGTCCCGCATGTTTCATGTACCTAAACAGCCTCAGTGCAGGTTAATTCAATGAATGAACCACAGAGGACTAAGCAGTGGCTGTTGGTCTTTTCTCCCACCATTCTAAACACAATGTGCTTTTGTCAGAAACATTTTCATTCCATACAGAAGCCCCTTATAAGCATTCTCTGGCTGATAATCACAGGTCTTATGCAGAATCTACAAGCTAATAAAGATGACATAATCAGGTGTATCTAGACAGAAAATACTTATGGCCATGGCTCTATGTTATAAATGGTGAGGCTTGTTTCGCTCTGCTGAGCACCTGGAAGGATTTGGCAATCTCTGTGTGGGCATGATACAACATACAACATTCTGCATGACAGAAAGAGAGCTATTTGCTGCTTCTCAGAGAATACAAGAAGCAGGATCAGGGAGAACCAAGAAAACAGGTTGGAGAATGACTGTCCTAATGTATGCTGTGGAGGAGAGTGATTGATGGAGATGTTTTATGTCTTTGTGGTCGAGCATGGTGGTCACTAGCCACCTGTGGTTACTAAACACAGGTGGAGCTCAAAGCTCCAGAGCCTATAATTCTAAGTGACCAAGACATAGCCAACCTTTCAGATGCACAGTTCAAAATAGTGGTGATCAGGATGCTCACAGAACTGGTTGATTTTAGTCATAAATAAGAGTAACATATGAAAGCTAAACTAATTGAAATGAAGGGAAATGCACAGGAAACCAATAGTGATGGAAAGGAACCTGAGACTCAAATCAAGGGAGTGGATCAGAAGGAAGAAAGGAACAACCAAACAGAAAAGAAGGAAGAAACAAGAACTCAAAAAAAAAAAAAAAGGAGAAAAGGCTTAGGAACCTCCAGGATATCTTTAAACGTTCCAACATTCAAATTATAGGAGTACCAGAAGGGGAAGAGGAACAGCCACGAGTGGAAAATTTATTTGAACAAATCATAAAGGAGAACTTCCCCAGTCTGGCAAAGGAAATACACTTCCAGGAAATCCAGGAAGCTCAGAGAGTCCCAAAGAAGTTGGACCCAAGAAGGAACACACCAAGGCACATCATAATTACATTAGCCAAGATGAAAATGGAGGAGAGAATCCTAGAAGCAGCAAGAGATAAGGGGACAGTCACCTACAAAGCAGTGCCCATCCGACTGTCAGCTTATTTCTCAAAAGAGACCTTACAGGCAAGAAGGGGCTGAAAAGAAGCCCCTTGGTCTTTGGATTCCAAGTCTTGAAATCCAAAGACCTCCATCCAAGATTGCTCTATCCAGCAAAGCGTTCCTTTAGAATGGAAGGGCAGATAAAGTGCTTTTCAGATAAGGTCAAATTCAAGGAGTTCATCATCACTAAGCCCTTATTATATGAAATGTTAAAGTGACTTATCTAAGGAAAAGAAGATAAAAAAATATGAACAGTGAAAGGACAGCAAATGTACAGTAATTAACAACCACACCTAAAACAAAAGCAAACTAAGAGGAAAGCTAGATCAGGAGCAGAACAATAGAAATGGAGATCACATGGAGAGTTAGCAACAGGGGAGTGGGAAAAGGATAAGGGGGGAGAAGGTACAGAGAATAAGTAGCATAGACAGTAGGTTGAGATCAACAGCAGGGAGACCAGAATACTATGGGAAATACAGAATCTAAAGAACTTGTGATACATGGACATGAATGAAAGAAGGGGAATGGTGGGAGAGGTATGTGCAGGGTGGAGAGGAGTGAAAGGGGGAATGGGAGAACTGTAATGGCGTAATCAATAAAATATATTTTAAAAAGAGATAGAAGGTCAAATAGAGAGAGTCCAAGACAAAAGAAGTCTAAAAGAATATGCCTACTTCAAACCAGGTCTACAAGAAATACTAAAAAGACTGCTTTAAGGAAAGGAAGGAAAAGAGAGAGACAGAGAGGAACACAGGCACAAAAATGGCAATGAATAAGTACCTATCAAAAATAACCTTAAACATAAATGGATTAAATGCTCCAATCCAAAGTCATAGATAGCTAACTGGATAAGAAAGCATGACCCACACATTTGCTGCCTAAAAGAGACCCACCTCAGGAGAAAAGACCATCACAGACTAAAAGTGAAAGGATGGAAACAAATTTTCCAAGCAAATGGACATGAAAAAAAAAAGTCGAGGTAGCAATTCTCATATCAGATAAAATAGACTTCAAAAACAGGGCCATAAAGAGAGACCCAGAAGGTCACTTCATAATACTCAAAAGAAGAATCCACCAAGAAGACATTAACATTGTAAATATATATGCACCCAACATAGGAGCACGTAAATATACAAAGAAAATCCTAGAGGACCTCAAGAAAGATATTGACAGCAACATCATTATAGTAGGGGATTTTAACACCCCACTGTCAAAAATGGACATATCTTCCAAAAAATCAGCAAAGATATCACAGCATTAAGCGACACCCAAGATGAATTGGACCTAATTGATATATATAGAGCCCTCCATCCCAAAGAAGCTGAATACACATTCTTTTCAAATGCACATGGAACATTTTCAAAGGTAGTCCACATGATAGAACACAAAACAAGCCTCAAGAAATTCAAAAAAATTGAAATCACACGAAGCATTTTCTCAAACCACAAGGGACTGAAACTGAAAACCAACCCCAAAGGAAAAAAACCCAAAACACCCAAAATCATGGAGACTGAATGGTATGGTATTAAACAATGAATGAGTGAAGAATGAAATTAGGGAAGAAACCAAAACGTTTCTATAAATAAATGAAAATGAATTCAAACAAACAAAAACTTATGGGACACAGAGAAGGCAGTCCTGAAAGGGAAGTTCATAGCAATACAGGCCTATCTAAAAAAGATATAAACATTTCAAACAAACAACCTAACTTTATGCCTGTAAGAAGTCAAGGAACAACAACAAAGTCATCCCAGAGCAAGTAGAAGAAAGGAAATAACCAAGATCAGAGGAGAATTAAATGACATATAGACTAAAAGCACAATTCTAAGGATCAGTGAATCCAGTAGTTGGTTCTTTGAAAAGATAAAATCAACAAGCCTTTAAGCAGGCTCATCAAGAAAAGAAGAGAGAAGACCCAAATACACACAATCAGAAATGAAAGAAGAGAGATTACAATTGATACCACAGAAATAGAAGCGATTGTAAGAAATTACTATGAAGAATTGTATGCCAAGAGATTTGAAAACCTAGGTGAAATGGACAAATTTCTAGAAAAATATAATCTTCCAAAACTCAATGAAAAAGAAGCAGAAAGCCTGAACAGACCAATAACAGCATATGAAATTGAAGCAGTAATCAAAAAACTCCCATCCCACAAAAACCCTGGACCAGATGGTTTCACAGAAGAATTCTACAAAGCATTTAAGGAAGAGCTAACCCCTATCTTCACAGACTATTCCAAAAAATCCAAAATCATGGAAGACTTTCAAACTCTAGTTATGAATCCAGCATTACCCTAATTCGAAAACCAGATACAGACACAACAAAAAAGAAAACTTCAAGCCAATATCACTGATGAACATGGACGCTAAAATCCTCAATAAAATATTGGCAGACGGCATCTAACAATATATCAAAAAGATCATACATCATGACCAAGTGGAATTCATCTCAGGGATGCAAGGATGGTTCAATATTCAGAAATCATTAAATGTAGTACATCACATAAACAAAAGCAAAGACAAAAACCACATGATTATATCGATAGACATGAAAAAAGTTTTTGATAAGTTGCAACACCCATTTATGAGAAAGGCACTCATCAAAGTGGGAATAGAGGGAGAATTCCTCAGTATAACAAAGGCCATATATGAGAGACCTACAGCCAACATCATACTCAATGGGGAAAAACTAAAATCTTTTCCAGTAAGATCAGGAACAAGATAAAGTTGTCCACTTGCATCACTTCTATTCAATATAGTACTGGAAATTTTAGCCACAGTGATCAGAGAAGAAAAAGGAATAAAAGGCACCCAAATCAGAAAGGAGGAAACAAAACTGTCATTGCAGATGATATGATAGTGTATATGGAAAATTCTATAGGCTCTATCCAAAAACTGCTTGAACTAATAAGTTTATTTTGCCAAACAGCGTGTTACAAAATCAATACCCAGAAATCAATGGCATTTTTGTATACTAACAATGAATCAGCAGAAGGAGAAATCAAGAAAAAAAAATCTCATTCGACATAGCAAAAGCAAACATAAAATATCTGGGAATAAACCTAACGAAGGGAGTAAAAGAGCTGTATTAAGAAAACTACACAACACTAAAGAAAGAAATCGAGGAAGACACCAACAAATGGAAACATATACTGTGTTCATATATTGAAAGAATTAAAATACTCAAAATGTCCATACTACTCCAAACAGTTTACAGATTCAATGCAGTACCTATTAAAGTAGCAATGGCGTATTTCACAGACATAGAACAAACTCTTCAAAAATTTATATGGAACCATAAACAACCCAAATAGCAGCCGCAATTTTGAGAAAGAAGAACAAAGTAGGAGGGATCACAATACCTGATACCAAACTGCATTACAAGGCTACTGTAATCAAAACAGCCTGGTACTGGCATAAGAACGGGCACATAGACCAATGGAACAGAACAGAGACCCCAGAAATAAACCCAACTCTCTACAGTCAATTAATTTTCAACAAAGGGGGCAGTAACATAAAACAGAGTAAAGATAGCCTCTTCAACAAATGGTTTTGGGAGAACTGAACAGATACGCACAAAAAAATGAAACTTGAGCACCAAATTACACCATACACAAAAATAAATTCAAGGTGGATAAGAGAGTTAAATATAAGCCGTGACACCATGAAAGTCTTAGAGGAGAACACTGGCAGGAAAATCTCAGATATTTCACGCAGCAATATTTTTACTGATATGTCCCCCAGAGGAAGAAATATAAAGGAAGAATAAACAAATGGGATCTCATCAAAACAAAAAGCTTTTGTATGGCTAAAGAAAAGAGCATTAAAATAAAAAGAGAACCCACTGTATGGGAAAACATGTTTGCCAATGATACCTCAGACAAAGGTTTAATCTCCAAAATATACAAAGAACTCACATGACTTCACTCTAAGAAGACAACTAACCCAATTAAAAAATGGAAAATACTTGAACAGACACTTCAAGGAGGACATACAGAGGATCCAGAGGTGCATGAAAAGATGCTCAATATTGCTAGCTATCAGAGAGATGCAAATTAAAACCACAATGAAATACCACTTTACACTAGTCAGAATGGCTGTCATAAACAAAGTAAGAAACAACAAATGTTGGAGAGGTTGTGGGGAAAGGGGACCCTAGTTCACTGTTGGTGGGATTGCAGACTGGTACAATCACTATGGAAAACAGTATGGAATTTTCTCAGAAAACTAAAAATGGACTTGCCTTTTGACCCAGCAATTCCACTGCTGGGATTATATCCTAAGAACCCTAAAGCACCAATCCAAAAGAACCTATGCACCCCAATGTTCACAGCAGCACAATTTACAATAGCCAAGAGTTGGAAGCAAACTAGGTGCCCATCAGTAAGTGAATGCATCAAAAAATTATGGTACCATAATTTTGTGATTGAACTGGAATCTTGGACAAAGCACTTCCCTATAGCTGAAGGCAGTGCCCTGTGAGGGATGCCAGTATGAGCCATCAGAACTCACCCTTCATGCAACTGGGGGAAATGGGATATTGGCCTTGAAGAGGGTGTCTCTGCACAGCACCGAAATGATCCACTAGATGCAGTGTAGGTCCCAAATAAAAGCAATAACACACAGTATGTGTGTGTGTGTGTGCGTCATATCATACCAGCCATATAGTACCTTATTCCTTTTGCCCAAAGCAACGTTTTCCTCCTCTGCCCCTTTCCCTATACTCTAACAACCTCTGTGAAAAGCAATGCCACTGAAGAGGTGGGAAAAGTGAGTCAGCAATGACAATTCACAACTCAGTCATATGTCTTCAAGTCTCATCTAGCCCTCAGATCTTCTTCATGAAACCTCTTGCTAACCTAAAAAAGTCTCCATCAAAATATGGACTTCCCTTGTCTTCTGTCACAGGAGACAGCCTTCTAGAATGCTGATATCCCTTGGTACATACCAAGTCATTAAATTCCTAAATTTCAAATAGAGAAAAGGAGAAGGAGCATGTTCCACAAACAAAACAAACAATTGTAGAACACATGGTCCCCTATCAGGTACTGTCCAGAGGTCCAGTACTAGAGGGTGCAGGTCTCACTGGGAGAAGTGGTGCAGGGACAGGGCAGGGAAGGCAACTATAGATCTCTGCCCACCAAATTATCTTGTGTAGACCACTCCAGGTCCCTTTGTGGCTCCCTGTTCCCCAGAAAACCTTTCAACTTCCTATAGATTATCTGTAATCAGTTATCCCTGGATAAAATTCAGGACCATAATAGAAATATCTTAGAAAGATATGCTGAGGCCCTGAAATATTAAATGCTTTGACCAAGGCCACATCTGGTCAATGGCCAAGCTGGAATTAACACCTGATTATCCAGAGTGTCAGAGAGAGTGTTCCCACTAGACATTATATTCTCTAACCTGATAGGGGTCATAAAAGGTGAATATGAAAGGATCTCCTAAAACAAGCTCATTTGGATATAATCCAAGTAGTGGAATTGCTGGGTCAAAAGGCAATTCCATTTTTAGTTTCCTAAGAAAATTCTATACTGTTTTCCAGAGTGGCTGCACCAATCTATATCCCCACCAACAGTACACTAGAATTCCCTTTTCTCCACATCCTCTCCAAAACTTTTTGTTGATTTGTTTATGATGGCCATTCTGACCTGTGTGAAGTGGTAACATTGTGTGGTTTTAATTGGCATCTCTCTGGTGGCTAGTGATGTTGGGCATGTTTTTGTATGTCCTCCTAGGAGAAGTGTGTGTTTAGGGCTTTTTCCCATTTTTAATTGGGATGATTATCTTCCAGGAGTGGAGTCATGTGAATTTTTTGTATATTTTGGAGATCAAACCTTTGTCTGAAGTATCATTGGCAATACGTCTTCCCATAGTTGGTTCTCTTTTCATTTTAATGCTGTTTTCTTTAGCTGTGCAGAAGCTTTTAATTTTGATGGAGTCCCCTTTGTTTACTCTTTCCTTTATGTCACTTGCTCTCGGGGACATATTGGTAAAAATATTACTGTTTGGTATATCTCAGATTTTTCTGCCTGTGTTCTCCACTAGGATTTTTATGGTGCCACAATTTATATTTAAGTCTTTTATCCACACTGAATTTATTTTTGTGTATGGTGTAAGTTGGTGATTGGGTTTCATTTTTTTTTTTGCAAGTGGCTGTTGAGATCTTCTAACACCAGTCATTCAAGAGGCTATTTTAAATCCATTTTATTATTCTGTCCTCTTAGTCAAATATTTATTGACTGTAGACAACTGAAACACTGATCAAAAAGAACCTAGGCACTTAAATGTTCATAACAGCACAATTTCCATTACCCAAGTGCTAGAAGGAACCTAAGAGCCCATCAGTAAATGAATAAATTAAAAAAACTTTGTACATTTACAGTGCTCACTTTGGCGGTATATATACTAAAATGGGAACAATACAGGGAAGATTAGCATGGCCCCTGTGCAAAGATGACACATAAATTTGTGAAGCATTCTATTTTTTTGAAGAACAGAAAAAGATAGAAAATTTATTTTAAAAAGTAATGATAGAAAACTTCCCTAATTTGATGAGAGAGTCACACAGATCCAGGACAAAAAGAGACCCAATCAAGAGGAACCCCAAAAAGCTCACTTCAAGACACATTATAATAAAAATGGTAAAATTCCAAGACAAAGAGAATCTTAAAGGCAGCAAGGAAGAAAAAGAAAAGAGCATACAAGAAACCCAATAAAGTTAACAACTGATTCTCAAAAGAAACCCTCCAAGCTGGAAGAGAATGGCAAGAAATACTCCAAGTAACGAAAACCAGAGGCCTACAATCAAGCCTACTTCACCCAGCAAGGCTTTCAATCAAGATAAAAGGCGAAATAAGGAGCTTTCCAGACAAAAGAAGTCTAAAAGAATATACCTCCACCAAACCAGCTCTACAAGAGATGCTAAAGGGAGTGCTTTAAGGAAAGAGAGGAAAAGAGAGAGACAGAGGGGAACACAGATATGAAAATGGCAATGAATAAGTATCTATCAATAACAACCTTAAATGTAAAGGGATTAAATGCTCCAATTAAAAGACATACAATAGCTGAATGGATAAGAAAGCATGACCCACACATATGTTGCACACCCACCTAAACACACCCACCTGACAACACACCCACACTCATGACAACACACCCACCTTAGGACAAAAGACCTACACAGACTAAAACTGAAGGGCTGGAAACAAAATTTCCAAGCAAAAAAGAAAAAAAAGCTAAGGAGGCAATACTCGTATCAGATAAAATACACTGCAAAAAAAAAAAAGGCCATAAAGAGAGAGCCAGAAGGTCACTTCATAATACTCAAGGGAAGACTCCAGTGAGAATACATAAACATTGTAAATATATATGCATCCAACATAGAAGCACCCAAATATATAAAGAAAATCTTAGGGGACTTCAAGAAACATATTGACAGCAACACAGTTATAATAGGAGATTTTAACACCCCACTGTCAAAAATAGATAGATCTTCCAAACAAAATATCAACAAAGGTATTGTGACAATGAACATTGCCCTAGATGAAATGGACTTAACTGATACACACATAAACATGTATATATATATATATATATATATATATATATATATATATATATAGAGAGAGAGAGAGAGAGAGAGAGAGAGCCCTTCATCCAAAAGAAGCTAAATACACATTCTTTTCAAATGCCATGGAAAATTCTTAAAGATAGACCATATGGTAAGACACAAAACTAACCTCAACAAATTTAAGAAAATTGAAATCATACCAAGCATTTTCTCTGACCATAAGGGATTGAAACTAGAAACCAACCCCAAGGAAAAAAACCCCCAAACACTGAAACTCATGGAGATTGAATAGCATGCTATTAAACAACTAATGGGTCAAGATTGAAAGTAGGGAAGAAATCAAAAAGTTTTTGGAAACAAATGAAAATGAACTCAAAACAACCCAAAACATATGGGACACAGCTAACCCAGTCAAGAGAGGGAAGTTCATAGCAATACAGGCCTGCCTATAAAAGATAGAAACATTTCAAAAAAACAACATAACCTTATGCCGAGAAGAACTCAAGGAACAACAACAAAGACATCCCAGAGCAAGTAGAAGGAAGGGAATAACCAAGATCAGAGCAGAATTAAATGACATAGAGACTAAAAGCACAATTCTAAGGATCAATGAATCCAGGAGCTTATTCTTTGAAAAGATAACAAAATCAACAAGCCTTTAAGCAGGCTGATTAAGAAAAAAAAGAGAGAGGACCCAAATAAACACAATCAGAAATGAAAGAAGAGAGATTACAACTGACACCACAGAAATACAGAGGATTGTAAGAAATTACTATGAAGAACTGTATGCCAAGAGATTTGAAAACCTAGGTGAAATGGACAAATTTCTAGAAAAATATAATCTTCTAAAACTCAATAAAGAAGAAGCAGAAAGCCTGAATAGACCAATAACAGCATATGAAATTGAAACAGTAATCAAAAGACTCCCATCACACAAAAGCCCTGGACCAGATGGTTTCACAGGAGAATTCTACAAAGCTTTTAAGGGAAGAGCTAACCCCTATCATACAGACTATTTCAAAAACTTCAAAGTGATGAAAGACTCCAAAACTCTTTTTACGAAGCCAGCATCATCCTAATTCCAAAACCAGACACAGACACAAGAAAGAAAGAAAACTTCAAGCCAATATCACTGATGAACATAGACGCTAAAATTCTCAACAAAATATTGGCAAACCATATCCAACAATACATCAAAAAGATCATACATCATGACCAAGTGGATTCATCTCAGGGATGCAAGGATGGTTCAATATTCACAAATCATTAAATGTAATACATCACATAAACAAAAGCAAAGACAAAAACCACATGGTCATATCAATAGATGCAGAAAAAGCTTTTGATAAGGTACAACACCCACTTATGATAAAGGCACTCAGCAAAGTGGGAATAGAGGGAGCATTCCTCAATATAATAAAGGCCATATATGAAAGACCTACAGCCAACATCATAGTCAATGGGCAAAAACTAAAAGCTTTTCCACTAAGGTCAGGAACAAGACAAGGTTGTCCATTTTCAGCACTTCTATTCAATATAGTATTAGAAGTTTTAGCCACAGCGATCAGACAACAAAAGGAAATAAAAGGCATCCAAATCAGAAAGGAGGAAACGAAACTGCAACTATTTGCAGATGACATAATAGTGTACATGGAAAATTATATAGATTCCACCCCAAACTGATGGACCTAATAAATTAACTTGGGAAAACAGAGGAATACAAAGCCAATATCCAGAAATCAAAGGCATTTTTGTATATCGAGAATGAAACAGCAGAAAAAATACCCTTAAATACAACAAAGAGAAAAATAAAATGCTTAGGAATAAACCTAACCAAGGAGGTTAAAGACCTGTATGCAGAAAATTATACACACTGAAGAAACACACTAAGGAAGACACAAACAAATGGAAACACATACCGTGTTCATGGATTGGAAGAATTAACATCATCAAAATATTTATACTACCCCAAACAATTTACAGATTCAATGCAATGCCTATTAAAGTAGCAATGGCATATTTCACAGATGTAGAAAAAACACTTCAAAAATTTATTTTGAACCATAAACGACCCTGAATAGCAGCCACAATTTTGAGAAAGAAGAGAAAAATAGGAGGAATCACAATACTTGATACCAAACTGTATTGCAAGGACACTGTAATCAAAACAGCCTGGTACTGGCAGAAAATCAGGCAAATGGACCAATGGAACAGAACAGAGAGCCCAGAAATAAACCCAAGTCTCTACAGTAAATAAATATTCAACAAAGTGGCAGCAACATAAAATGGAGTAAAGATAGCCTCTTCAACAAATGGTGTTGGAAGAACTGCACAGCTACATAGGAAAAAAATGAAATTCGAGCACTGACTTACAACCATACGGCAAAATAAATTCAAGGTGAATAAAAGACTTAAATATAAGGTGTGACACCATTAAAGTCCTAGAGAAGAACATAAGGAGGAAAATCTCAGATATTTCATGCAGCAACATTTTTCTGGCATAGCCCCTAGAACAATAGAACAAGGAACATAAAGGAAAGAATAAACAAATGGGATCCCATCGAAATAAAACGCTTCTGCATGGCTAAAGAAAACAGTATTAAGATAAAAAGAGAATCAATTGTGTGGGAAAATATATTTGCCAATGATACCTCAGACAAAGTTTTAATCTTCAAAATATGCAAAGAACACACATGACTCCACTCTAAGAAGACACACATTCCAATTGAAAAGTGGGCAAAGGACTTGAACAGACACTTCTCCAAGGAGGACATACGAAGATCCAGAGACATGTGAAAAGATACTCAATATCGCTAGCTATCAGAGAGATGCAAATTAAAACCACAATGAGATACCACTTTACACCAGTCAGAAGGGCCATCATAAACAAAACAACAAACAAGAAGTGTTGGAGAGGTTGTGGAGGAAAGGGGACCCTAGTTTACTTTTGTAAAGTAAAGTAAAGGGGGCTCTTTAGTTCCAGGGGGCTCTTCTGCAGATAACAAAGGGTGGACCCACAAATTCTGTAGAGTCATTGCACTATGACCCTGCTAGATTTTCAGTGGCACAAAACCACCACCACAAAAGGGATGAAACAAACACAGTGGGGTGTCCATGTATGTGGGGTAGACATTAGCCACCTTGAACCCATACATTACATATATCCAAGCATACATTTCCTTTCTAATATTTTTTTATTTTTCCCAAAGGGGAATTTAAAGAAAAAGGACAGAACTTTGTCTCCTATTAAAATCTGTAATCTCCTCCCCATTTATT
Source organism: Sturnira hondurensis (assembly GCF_014824575.4). Classification (NCBI taxonomy): domain Eukaryota; kingdom Metazoa; phylum Chordata; class Mammalia; order Chiroptera; family Phyllostomidae; genus Sturnira; species Sturnira hondurensis. Next base: position 23,632,461 of record NW_028081271.1, on the reverse strand, counting down.
TCTAGAAAGGAAATGGGATTTTTGCCTAGTGAATGAGAACGATGGCAGTAATTTCCATTCATGAGTATGTATTACAGTCCAGGAGTCAGAGTCTCTGTCTTCCACCAGTTGTGTGATCTTGGATAAGTTCACCTCACTGAATATAAATTCATTGTTCTTTTTTTCTTAATCTACATGACTGGATTCATATGCAGACATATTTAACAGGGAGTGTCTGCAAGTTACATTGAAAAGCATTTTTTAAAAGATGCATTAATGGATAGATGATCAGATACCTAATAATATAAATTTTAAAAAGAGACTTCTGGCCAAGATAAATGCTTAGGTAGATACACTCTGCCTCCTCACACAGCCAAAAGAAGGACAACAACAAATTTAAAAACAAAAAATAACCAGAACTGCCAGAAAAAATGAACTGTATGTAAGTCCAACAACCAAGGAGTTAAAGAACAAACATTCATCCAGACCAGTAGGAGAGGCAGAGACAGGCAGCTGGGGAGGAAAGGACTCATGGTAAGGCAGTGTCTTGAGAAATGGGGTGGGCAAGGTGATGGTTGGCGCATTGGGCAAGGCAGCAGCTGGCAGACCCAGAGCTCCAATATTTGTGTGTGGATAAACTGGGAGGAACAACTGGGGAGCAAGACAGACTGTACAACCCAGGGTTCCAGCTTGGGGAAATAAAGTCTCAAAACCTCCGACTGTAAAAACCTGTGGTGGTTCTGGTGCTGGGAGAAACTCCCAGTCTCACAGGAGAGTTTATTGGAGAGACCCACAGGATCCTAGACAATATAAAAACCCACCCACCAGGGAATCAGCACCAGACGGGCCCAATTTGCTTGTGGGTAGCAGGGGAAGTGACTGAAAGCCAGCTGAGAGCTGAGTAAGTGGCATTCTTCCTTTTCATACCCCTCATCCACATACAGAGCCACAACGGAGCAAATTGGGTTGCCCTACCCTGGTGAATACCCAAGGCTCCACCACTCACTACATAACTGGCATGCCAAGACAAAAAAAAAATGGGCACAAATGAAAGAACAGATCAAAGCTCCAAAAATAGAATGAAGTGACCAAGACATAGTCAATCTATCAGATGCAGAGTTCAACACTGGTAATCAAGATGCTCACAGAAATGACTGAGTATGGTCACAAAATAGAGAAAAAAGTGAAGCCTATGCAAAGTGATATAAGGGAGAATGTACAGGGAACAAACAGTGACAGGAAGGAAACTTAGACTCAAATCAACAATTTGGAGCAGAAATTAGAAATAAACATTCAATCAGAACAGAATAAAGAAACAAGAATTATAAAAAAATGAGGAGAGGCTTAGAATCCTCCAAGATAACTTTAAACGTTCCAAAATCTGAATCATAGGGTTGCCAGAAGGAGAAGAGGAAGAGCAAGAAATTGAAAACATATGAACAAATAATGAAGGAGAACTTCCCTAATCTGACAAAGGAAATAGACTTCCAGGAAGTCCAGGAAGCTCAGACAGTCCCAAATAAGCTAGACCCAAGGAAGCACGCACCAAGGTACATTATAATTACACTGCCTAAGTTTAAAGATAAGGAGAGAATCTTAAAGGCAGCAAGAGAAAAGGAGACAGCTGCCTGCCAAGGAGTTCGCATCAGACTATCAGCTGATTTCTCAAAGGAAACCTTACAGGCAGGAAACTAGAAATAAATATTTGAAGTCATGAAAGGCAAAGGCAAGGACCTACATCTAAGATTACTCTATCCAGAAGAGCTACCATTTAGAATGGGAGGGAAGATAAAGTGCTTCCCAGATAAGGTTGGGTTAAAGGAGTTCTTCATCACCAAGCCCTTATTATATGAAATGTTAAAGGGGCTTATCTAAGAAAAAGAAGGTAGTGAAAAATATCAACAGTAAAATGACAACAAACTCCCAACTATCAATAACTGAACCTAAATACAAAAACCAAACAAACTAAGCAAACAACAGAAAAGGAACAGGAATCACAGAAATGAAGATTACTTAGAGGGTTATCATTGGGGAGGAGGAGGGGTAGAATGAGGGAAAATGTACAGGGACTAAGAAGCAAAAATGGTAGGTACAAAATAGACAGGGGAAGATTAAGAACAGTACAGGAAATGGAGAAGCCAAAGAACTTATATATACAACCCATGGACATGAACTAAGAGGGGGGAATGCTGGTGAAAGGGGTTGTGCAGGGTGGAGGGGAATAAAGAGGAGGAAAAGCTGGGACAACTGTAATAGCATAATCAGTAAAATATATTTTGAAAAAGTAAAAAAAAATAAAAGAAATAAAAAATGCTGGTTTCTATACAAGTGCTCACTATAAGTTCTTTTAATTTTTCTGTATTTAAAATTTTTTATAATACATTATTGGAGAAGGCAGAATTAATAATAATGATTTCATGCAAAGAAGAAAATAATATGCAGAAAGTAAAATGTTGGTATGGGATCTGACATAAAGTAGATAAGTGTGCTATTGTTCCTCATACTTGTCATAAGAACCATCAGATAAATATTATAACTCTCTCTTATGTGGAAAATAAAAATCAGATGCACATAAAAAGTATAATTAGTTTAAAGCCTAAATGGCCATTGAGGGTTCTTTTAGGCTGGCTCCTGTGACATACCCCCATCTTTTTGATTTTGGAGTACATTTCCTTCTTTACACTAGAAGACGCTGTTTCTGGGTCCTAGAATCATCCATTTCCCCATGGATTTCTTGTTCCTTTTATTGGAAAATGGTATCAGAAACCAAGATCTGAGAACTGGGTGTGATTGTTGCTGCTGGGTTTTCTAAGCAACAGAGCTAGGAAATGGGAAATATATATGTGTATGCATGCATGTTATTTTATGCGTAGAAATAAACATATTTCTACATATTTACACATAGAAATGTTTCTATATGTATAATTATATGTATTTATCTGTATCTATATTAAGCTAAATATTAATACTGATTAGTTTCTGGCTGTAATACAGTAAAACAGATTATTTTAGCCTTCTTCCCTTGTTTCTCTGTAACCTTCTATTCCAACAGCGAGAAACCTGGCTCCAACCATCTGCTATTGTATAAATTCATAATAGTTTCATAATTATTTACCTGTATCTGCATGGGAAACAACTTTATCAACTAGAGTTTAGTGCTTATGTACAATTCTTTTTGCCTTTAGTATTATAGTCTTAACTCATTTCTGAAGTTTCTTAGGTTAACAATCTCTTCCCACCTTCTTCAGTTAAGTTGTTTCATATGTTTTTAACACAGATTCTTTTGTTACAATCTGCATTCCATCCTGGTAAGGCATGACTTTCTAATCAGTTTTTTTATTAGTATACATTAAGGTTCATTGATCATGCTGTAAGGTTCCATGGGTTTGACAAATGCATAGTACCATAAATTCACCATGATAGTACTATACAGAGGATAGTGTCACAGATAGTCTGACTTCTAACAACAACGAGCAATACAGCTTTGTGGAAAGAGCCTCAGAAGGTGTGGTGTCCAACCTAGTTGTATGATGCTGAGCTTCTTCCTCCTGTCCCACAACTCCTCCCCAGATTACTCAATAGGAAAACAGACAAGTCATATAGAAAATTGAACCCCCATTAGTCTTTGCAGCTTCTTATATCTTGAAATGCAAAGATTAGGCCTTCTGTCCCAAATAAGAAAGGAGTATCATTTAATGTAGCTGTACCCAGACACCCACACGTCATTCCCAGGGAACTTAGGAGGGAAATCAATAGGTTGCTCAGGATTCAGGGTGCTTCAGGTTCTAAACACGGTTTGAATTAAGGAGATGATTATGGGCAAACTAAGCTACTCTACTGAACTTCAATGTGGCCATCCATTAAGCAAGAGCATTGTTATTCCCCCACCCTCTGTTGCTCATATAGATGAGAAGAAAAAGGTAATTAAAAGGACAGTTAAACCATTTTACTCTCTGTGGTAAATTGTACTGTCCAAAGATGATCACAGCAATATTTCTGGTCACATGTGCTTCTACAGTGTGACCTTACCCTTCCTTTATTAAAATGTAGAATTAAATTCCTCTCTTTTTGATTCAGGGCTGCATTTAGTGCCTTAATTGTCACCAATAGAATGCAGCAGAAAGGATGGTGTGTGCTATCTGAGGCTGGGTCATCAAGGCCATGTCACTTCTGCCTTGTTCACTGAGATACTCACTCTTGGAGTTCTGATCTGCCATGTAAGAAGTCCCTCTCCTGAGACTGTTGTGCTGTGATAAAGCCTAAATCACAGGGAGAAGTCACTTTTAAGTGCTCCAGCCTAAGGTCTTCATCTCTGAGTCACACCAGCCCAGGCACAAGATATCTAAGAGAAGTCAAATTAGGTTCTCAGACCAGCTAGGCCATCCTGCAGCTGATACTATTGAGAAGCAAAGACTCCTCTAGCTGAACCCTGCCTGAATTCCTGACAGGCAAATCCATCAGCATTCAAAGGCTGCTGTCTTAAGACACTCAGGTATTTATTTAGCTACAGAGCAATAGACCACTCACTATTATGTACTGGGTACTGGTCTGAAGATTTGCATATACTAACTCTGTAACTCAGCTACTCTTGAGGACCTCATGACACAAGGACTTTTATTATCCTCAGTTTACAGGTGAGGAGATTGAAGCACAGAAAGAAAAAGAAAATTGTTGAAAATTATGCTAGTGTTAAAACAACAGATTTGAAATCTCTCAGTATGACTTGAGAGGAATTCTGTTATGGTAGGCCACACTGTCCCTCAAAAATGCTTGGGGGACTTTCGCCCAGATGGAGGCATAGGTGGAAACACTGTGCCTTCTCCCACAACCAAGTTGGAATACAACAAATGTTTAGTAAACAAAGATGCAGCCGAAGAACAGAAAATTGAACTATATGGAAGTCCAACAACAATGGACCGTTCAACCAGACTGGTAAAAGGGGCAGAGCCAGCAGCTGAGCAGGGACGGGCAGGAAAGATCCCCCGACCTCAGGTGCTCAGGCAGCCAGGATAGCATCGGGTGGACCCAGTGAAGGTGCAGGGCAGCAGGCTGACCACGGTCACACATTCACACACAGATAAACCAACAGAGAAGTGAGCAGTGATACTGACTGAGCAGGCCCCAGCCAAGAACCAAGCGAGGACCCAAGGCGGTAGGTTGACTGCAGTCGCACATTTGCGCACAGTGGGACAGGCTGCACAGCCCTGGCTCTTGAGTGGGAGGCAGCAGAGGGGACTACCATTTCTTTCCTTTGACCCCCACCCCCACATACAGCATCACAACCCCACCGCTGATGAACATGCAAGGTGTTGCCCCAGCCTGGTGAACACCTTGGACTCCACTCCTCATACATAACAGGCACGAACAGTCCAAAATATGGCTCAAGAACTCAAAGCCTCAGAGCTGATAACTCTAAGCAACCAAGAAATAGCCAACCTATCAGATGCACAGTTCAAAATAGTGGTGATCAGGATGCTCACAGAAATGGTTGATTTTAGTCACAAATTAGAGGAACAAATGAAGGCTAAACTGATTGAAATGAAGGGAAATGCACAGGGAACCAATAGTGATGGAAAGGAAACTGGAACTCAAATCAAGGGAATGGACCAGAAGGAAGAAAAAAATGACCAAGCAGAAAAAAGTGAAGTTACAAGAATTCAAAAAAATGAGGAGAGGCTTAGGAACCTCCAGGACATCTTTAAACATTCCTAAATTATAGGGGTACCAGAAGGGGAAAAGAAACAGCCACAAGTGGAAAACTTATTTGAACAAATAATAAAGGAGAACTTCCCCAGTCTGGCAAAGGAAATAGACTTCCAGGAAATCCAAGAAGCTCAGAGAGTCCCAAACAAGCTGGACCCAAGAAGGAACACACCAAGGCACACCATAATTACATTAGCCACGATTAAAATGAAGGAGAGAATCCTAGAAGCAGCAAGAGATAAGGGGACCGTCACCTACAAAGGAGTGCCCATCAGACTGTCAGCTTATTTCTCAAGAGACCTTACAGGCCAAAAGGGGCTGGAAAGAAGTATTCCAAGTCATGAAATCCAAAGACCTACAGCCAAGATTGCTCTATCCAGCAAAGCTTTCCTTTAGAATGGAAGGGCAGATAAAGTGTTTCTCAGATAAGGTCAAATTCAAGGAGTTCATCATCACCAAGCCCTTGTTATATGAAATGTTAAAGGGCCTTATCTAAGAAAAAGAAGATAAAAAATATGAACAGTGAAAGGACGGCAAACTCACAGTTATTAACAATCATACCTAAAACAAAAGCAAACTAAGAGGACAGCTAGATTGGGAGGGGAACCATAGAAATGGAGATCACATGGAGGGTTAGCAACAGGGGAGTGGGAGGAGAAGAAGGGGGGACAAAGTACAGAAAATAAGTAGCATAGATGGTAGGTAGAAAAAAGATAAGGGGGAGGGCAAGAATAGTAGGGGAAATATAGAATCTAAAGAACTTGAGACAGGTGGTCATAAACTAAAGGGGGGAATGATGTGCAGGGTGGACGGAATGAAGGGAGGGATAGAACTACTGTAATGGTATAATCAATAAAATATATTAAAAGTGCTTGAAGGACAATTTAAGAAGGAAATGTTAGAGGAATTAAAATGATCAACCATGCTACCTGGGATCAAACTATAGCCAGATAGATAATACGTCAGCCCTGCTGTCTCCTGGTTGGAGGACTGATCCTCCTGTTAGAACAAGGAAGATGACTGTCTTTGAATGCCCTTGTTCATTACAGTTACTGTTGTTATTTCAGTGGAAAGCATCTTCAGTCTGTTGGCTGTTGATCATCTAAATAGGGGCATCAGTTCATTTACCCGAAACATAAGATGAGCGGACTAAATATTCATCATTCCAATCACCAACTGGCTTTCCTGCACTGCCAGGCAGGATGCTGATGGCTAAATCAGCATCTTCTGTTTCTGCAGCTGCAGCTCCCACAGAAACAGCTCAGCAAGAGCTCCAGACAAGAGAAAGAGAAAAGGAGATGGAGCAGGGAGGGAAGGAAGTGAGGAGAAAGACTTCTTCCATGGGTGACACAAACTCTCAGTCTTGAGCAGGCTCTTGGGAAAATCAGCTCTCCATATTAGCAGAGAATTTGGCCTATAAGGTACAGGTCTACACCTGGGCTGAGAGAGGCTGGTGGTAGGTGAAGGAGAACTTTTCACCACCAGTACATACAGCTACCATTCAATTTATCTTGTATTTACAGTGCTGAAAATGCTCAGCAAATCCTCATATGATACCATCTCAACAGTCCTAGGAACCAAAATATTCAGGCACTGGCCCTCCCTCTCTAATCCAGTGAGCTGTACTGAGAGTTCCTGGTGCTGATCATCTGCAGGGGACAGGTTTTTTCCTCCAACAGTGGCTCTAAGTAGAGAAAGGAAAGTAGTATTATAGTCATATCCTCTTTAAGCCAAATACATCCTTTTTTAAAAAATATTTTATTTATTTATTTTTAGAGAGAGAGGAAGGGAAGGAGAAAGGGGGAGAGAAACATCAATGTGTGATTGCCTCTCATGTATCCCCCCTACTGGGGACCTGGCCTGCAACCCAGGCATGTGCCCTGACTGGGAATCAAACTGGCGACCCTTTGCTTCACAGGCCCATGCTCAATCCACTGAGCTACGCCAGCCAGGGCCAAACACTTCCTTTGACAAGGATAATGGTGTGCACTCCAAAGTGTGGTACAGTGGGTGTTAACAACCAGATGTCCGTGGGAAAGAAGAGTAAATTTCAGTCCTGGTAGAAATAGTGGGACATTTCTCAAATGGCATCTCTGAAGAGCTCAGGAAAAGTGAGAGATAGTTGGACATACTTCTGAAAATCTAATTATATCAACTGGTCCAGGTGGAACCTGGTTTCTAAAGGGAAGTGCACTTTTTAAAAAGATTTTATTTATTTATTTTTAGAGAGAAGGGAAGGGAAAGATAAAGAGAGGAAGAGATATATCAATCTGTGGTTGCCTCTTGCATGTCTCCTACTGTGGACCTGGACCAAAACCCAGGCATGTGCCTGATTGGGACTCAAACCAGCGACTCTTTGGTTAGTAGCCCATGCTCCATCCACTGAGCTACACCGGCCAGGGACACTTTTTTATTTGGGATAAAAAGCTTAGGAAGTGTTTTATACTAGTAATTAGGTACATGAAAGGGAGACCTGTGGGAGGGTATGTATAGACTGTGAAGTTTGTGTCTTAGCTTGGTCTATAACAAAATGCCATAGAGTGGGTGGTTTAAGTAACAGACACTTATTTTTCACAGTTTTGGAGGCTGGAAGTCTGAGATCAGGGTGCCATCATAGCTGGGTTCTGGTGAATTCACTCTTCCTAATATGCAAATAGCTGCCTTCTTGTTGTGTCCTTGGGCCTTAGGGCTGCCACATACAAATTTGAGAGGACCCAATCAATCTATTGTAGTTGGATTCACAGACATGTCTGTAGAAGGTAACAAAGCAATACCAACAGAACTGAAGCCTATCTTGAAGTGGATACTTCTCCTTTCAATAGAGGAGATTTATGTTACATGTGATTGTGATTATTGTCCCTTAAAGTGTGCCCTAGTGTCACCTTCCCAGTGATGTCTACCATGACCATCTCACCCACATTTCACTTGACTGAAAAATAAGTTCTGAAGTCAAAATTTTTCTTTCCCACCATGTCAATATCATATAGTTGGAGTTACTTATGGTCAGGAAGTTTTACAGCAGAAAAATAAAAACAAATTACCAACTTCTGAGGGAGTAGAATTGGGAAATGCACACCCCAGTTGGCAGACTCTGCAGACAACCAAACCAGAAGTCAGTGAGGTTCCTTGGGAAGAGGCCAGATAGCCAGGAGTGAGTCTCCAACAAGGATCAAGGACTAGCATGGGTGACTTGCTGGAAGCAGATGTAAAATGATTTAAGGAAGCACCTATTCTGCTCTTTCTTGGGCAAGCCATCATAAGGGAGAGAAAGACAAATGTTATAAATAAATGTGCAAGTTGAGCATACACACACAGAGGCCAAGCCATTAAAGCCAGACTCACTTGCAACAGTAAACATTATGATGTTCACAGCTGGAAGGGGCCTATGTCTTCAGAAGACATGTTTGCTATATTCATAAGTCAGCATTATGTTTGAGTTTATATTGGAAAAGGTGCTGATTCACTGAAGTATTTGGGATACAATTATAAAAACAAGAACCAGTGAAAATCCTTCATTAGAGGGGTATTTTTAATCTTTACTGGAGGACACTTTTTTATGGTTTTCAGAGAGAGAAAGGAAGAGAGGAGGAGGAGAGAGTAAGAAACATTGATGCAAGAGAGAAGTACTAATTGGTTGTCTTCTGTACATACCTGGGCCAGAGATTCTGTGCTTCCAGATCTGGATCAAACCACATCCTAGACATGGGCCCTGACTGGGAATTGAACCTGCAACTTTTCAGTTATGGAATGACACTCCAACAAATTTAACCACACTGGCCAGGGCAGGAATATATCTTAATGCCATTGATGTGCAAGGTGATGTGGTAAATGTTGAATATAAGAAGATTAACAAAAAGGTGGCCTCTGTTCACTTGGAGCTTATGGTTTAGTGGGGAGCTAAATATCAATGTCATAAATAAAAGGTCAATGTTTCATGAAAGGATGCTGCAGTGGAGTGTGATCAAATTGGGAGCCAGGCAAGATTTTCCCGGGGACTGAGGACTTGAGTTTAATAAGAAGATGTCCAGTTTGTGGAGGCAGGTAGATGCAAAGAGCATGAAAGATAGAGCCTGGGAGAAGGGATCAATTAGGCTGGAGAGAAGAGAGCAAGACAGAGAGGTGGAAAAGACCAGACCATACAGGTCTTAGGAGCCCTCTAAGAATGGGAAGCTATTGAGGGGTTGTTTTAAGAAGAGAGAAAGGAGTGTGGGTAGAGAGCATGTGCTGTGTATTTTTAAAAATGTACTCCATTCCTCTTTCAAATTAGCTAGAGCAAAGAATCAGGAATAGAAGACTGGCATAGTCAAAGATTATAGCAATGAAACAAAAGGAAGTGTAGATTATTACTTTTAGAGAAAACAGTATTCTGAGAGAAGACTAGAAAATCAGGTAATGAAGACTTGCCTTGACAATAGTGGTGGTTGAAGGTGAGCAGTGGCCAGCAGGAATTACGACAAAATTCATCTTGAGCACTAAATTTCAGTTTATTTTTGATATATTTAAATGAAGTTATATATATGCATCTGGGCTGAAATTTTAAAACAAGAAGTTAACTATATATTGGTAGTAATAAAAACTACGGCGATCAATAATACAATTAAGGGTAAAACAATAAAATGGGGGATGCGACAGGCTTAGAACAAGCCTTTTGTTGATTCAGGCCATCTTCAGTTCTATTATGGTGTGTCTTTATGGGTATTTAGTTTTATTTATTCTGCTCAGGGTAGTGTGAACTTCTTCAGTCTTATGATGCATATCTCTTTTCAGTTTGGACAATTTCCACCTTTGAATATTGCTGCTACTTCCTTAGTTCACCAATCTCTCCTCCGAAATTCCTATTGGTTGCATGTCAGACTTTTTCTTTTTATGCTAAACCTCCTATTTTCCACCTATATGTCCTGCTATACTTACCTAGTTGATTCCCTCCTATATATCTTCTAGCATATAGATTCTCTCTTGAGTTGCATCTAATCAATTTGCTATTCAATGCATGAATTTTTACAGGTACTCTATACATTTCTTTTTAAAAAATTTTTTATTGTTGTTGAAGTATACTTCAATGATAAAAATTCTAACTGTGAAATTTCAAAGTTTGAATTTTTGTTCTTTCTTTATTTTTTTATAGTTTTTCAAGTACAGTTATCTCCATTTTCACCTCACTATTGGGAACCGCTCTGCCTGGTTTCAGGAGTTGTAACTACCCCCCACCCCCATGGCTAAGGATGAGTCAGTAACCTCCAGAATTCGAGCCACAGGAGACAAGGCTTACCTCTGGTAGCAAACGCTGCCTCAGCTTACTCCCCTGCCCCCAAAGCATGGTTGATGTCCTTGATGGGTAAGACTTCTCACACAGAGAGGGGCAACCTAAGCCAGATACAATCACTTAGGAGGCCATCATGGAAGGACTCGTGGGGCTATGACAAAGAGGGAGTGATGGACCCTTGTCCCCTGGCTATTGTGACATAGCCCAAGTTCCCATTTGGATCTGGGAAACGCGCTTCCTGACTCTAATACACTTAAGCCTAAAAACCTGTGATGGGGAAGGCGGTGCAGCCTTGTGCTGAAAAGGGCGGTTCCCGGGGTGATCAGGCCTAAGAAAGAATATGTAAAAATCCTGTGAAACCTGCTTTGTTTAGAACACTCTCATTTAAATGATAAGGGTCCAAGCAAGAAGTTTGTTCCTCAACGTTTTATGGCTCTTTAGCTATTTGACCCTGATTGAGAATAAGCCCTCATAGCTCTTCAAATGCTATCTATTGTTTGATCCTTACCTGTATTCTTGTGCAAATGAATTTAATGAAAACCCCTTGAGCAGGGGCCTCTTGGCCCTTCCCTTTTGAGGGATTGGCCACCTTTCTTCCCCAAGCAGATCATGTCTTGGTAGTTTCACTTTCATCTGTGGCAGATGGGGGGACTTTGTGGTCAAAGTTGCCCCCACAACACTACCATGCACTCTGCCCAACCCATCTCTGTCTCCTAACCTTAAAAATACTCACTTTGGATTTGTCCATACTTCCTTTATACATGTTACTTGATGGCCCTTCTCCTATAACCCCGATTATCCTTCTCCCCCTCCTCTCTGGTTAGTGTTAGTTCTTTATTTCAATGTATCTTGTTATATTTTGCTTGTTTATTTGTTTTGTTGGTTAGGTTATTGTTAAAGGTGAGATCATAATGGTATTTGTCCCTCACCACCTGCCTTATTTCACTTAGCATAATGCTCTCCAGTTCCATCCATGCTGTCAAGAAGGGGAGAAGTTCTTTCTTTCTTTCTGCTACATAGTATTCCATTGTGTAAATGAACCACAATTATTAAAAAAAGATTTTATTTATTTATCTTTAGAGGGGAAAGGAAGGAGAGAGGGAGAGAAATATCAATGTATAGTGGCTTCTTGTGAGTCCCCTGCTGGAAAGTGGCCGGCAAGCCAGGCATGTTCCCAGGGGGTGGGTGGGAATTGAACCCTGGTTATTTGGTTCACAGGCCCACCACACTCAATCCACTGAGCTACTCCAGCCAGGGATGAACCACAATATTTTGATTCACTCATTTACTGATGGGCACTTAGGTTGTTTCTAACACTTGGCTATTATAAATTGTGCTGCTATGAACATTAGGGTACCCAGGTTCTGTTGAATTGGTGTTTCAGGATTTTTAGGGTATAATCCTAGCAGTGGAATTGCTGAGTCAAAAGACAGTTTCATTTCTAGTTTTCTGAGGAAATTCTATACTGTTTTCCACAGTGGCTGCGCCAGTCTGCATTCCCACCAACAATGCACTAGGGTTCCCTTTCTCCACAACCTCTCCAACACTTGCTGTTTGTTGATTTGTTTATGATGGCCTTTCTGACCAGTGTGAAGTGGTATCTCATTGTGGTTTTATTATTTTTTCCCAAAATTTATAATTGTTGTTCATGTACAGTGTTGCAGACCACTCTGTGTGGTTTCCAAGATTGCAGTCCTATGAGAGCAAGCCCTGTAAGGGGTTAGTAAGTCTCTCTGGAAAACAGGGTAAAAACACAGGTGGCAAGCATGACTGGACTCTAACACCAAAAGTTCATATGGGAACCAGGTTTGATAAATACATTGTATCCTTTGAGCTTTCTCTGCTTTGTTTAGTATAGCCCAGGTGATATAAACCCAATGTTTAAGTTCAAGGCATAAGGAGTAAACTCCTTATCTCATGAAATACCTGTTAGAGACCCTCTGGCATCAGTACGACTAACAGAGCCTGACCTATTACAAGGAACCGATCCACTTGGCAAATGTAGCCCAGCCCTATCGGGAAACTGACAGGTGAGAGTCTGCACACAGGAGCCAAACCCATGGATTAGCTTTCCTGTGGGAAAACCCAGCGGGCATTATACCTAGGCTGTGTTGAGGCTTGCTCTTGCTAAAACTCTCTCACCCTGAGTTGAAGCAGAAAACATTTACTGCATATCTTGAAAGTGACTTCCTGAAGTCTGTGCTAATTCTCCCAAGGATAGAGTGTAACCAGACCATAACTCTTATTGTTCCCTTGCATTTGCAACATTTTTTCCTTGTTAATCTGTAAGAAGTAATCAGTAACATCCTTTCCTTTGTTATCTGTAAAAAGTAATCACCTAAAGCAAACCTGAGCATTATGAATGAGAACCTTCTTTGATGTAATGCTACTGGAAAGCAATAAAAGCCTGTCCAGACAATGGTTGAGGTGCTCTCTCAGAGAGTGGACTTTCTGTTCCTTTTTCTCCACAGGACTTCTATAGTCTGTGTGAATTTGTTCATTGCATCCACGACACCATGAACACTTCTGGCCAGAGTCCACATCAACCTATGACAAATCTCTGTGTTCCTTCAATTGTTATGTATAGATAATTACCTATTTTCGTATGACTAGCTCTGCACTAGTCATAGCCTTTGACATTGATTGATGGAGCTATTCATGTATTCACCTACACATATCATTCCCAATAAAAGCCATTTGAGAGAAGGGCTCAGGGCATTCTCCACTAGAAGAAATTGCCACCCCCTTTCCCACTGGAACAGCAAGATTGTGCCCCGGATGATTTATTTCTCACCTGTGGTGGATGAGAGGGCATGCTACTGGATGGAGTTTCTCCCACAGTGCAGTTGTCTCCATTTTCTCCCACCACTCCCCCCACCCCAGCCATTCCCACCTCCCATCCCTGATTCCACCCCACCTTGGCTTTGTCCATGTGTCCTTTATACATGTTCCTGAAAATCCTTCCCTTTTTTCTCCCCATTATTCCCTCTCACCTCCCCTCTGGTTACTGTCAGTTTATTCTTAGTTTCAATGTCTCTGGTTATATTTTGCTTGCTTTTTTGTTTTGCTGGTTAGGTTCCACCTATAGGTGAGATCATACAGTGTTTGTCTTTTACTGCCTGGCTTATTTCACTTAGCATAATGCTCTCCAGCTCCACCCATACTTTTGCAAAGGGTAGGAGCTCCTTCTTCCATCCTGTGGCATAATATTTCATTGTGTAAATGTATCACAGTTTTTTGACTCATTCATTTACTAATGAGCACTTAGGTTGCTTCCAGCACTTGGGTATTGTAAAATGTGCTGCTATCAAGAGTGGGGTGCACAGGTTCTTTCGAATTAGTGTTTCAGGATTCCTAAGGTATAATAACAGCAATGGAATACTGAGTCAAAAGACAATTCCAGTTTTAGTTTTCTGAGGAAATTTCATACTGTCTTCCACAGTGGCTGCACCAGTCTGCATTCCCACCAAGAGTGCACTAGGGTTCCGTTTTCTCCACATTCTCTCCAACACTTTTTGTTTGTTGATTTGTTTAAGATGGCCATTCTGACTGGTGTGAAGTGATATCTCATTTTGATTTTAGTGTGCATCTCTCTGATGGTTACTGATGCTGCGTATCCTTTCATATATCTGGGCCCCCTCCTTGGGGAAGTGAGTGTTCATGTCCTTTGGTCATTTTTTTAATTGGGTTGTTTATATTCCTGCAGTGAAGTAATGTGAGTTCTTTATATATTTTGTAGATAAACTGGCCTTACTTTTCTAATTAAAAATATTCCTGTTATAAATGAAATTCATTATCTGTATAAACAATTAAGGAAAGACAGAGATGCATATTTCTGCTTCTGGTAATGTCCCTACACACCTTTTGGCAGAAGACAGCTGAAAATCCTTGAGAAAATTTGAGAGGATTTAAAAACATCAAAGAAAATTAAAGACCATTACTCCAAGACCAGGAGATAACAAGAACCTAGAAGGGTGATCCAGAAACATGAAAACACTTTTGCCCTGGTCACATTTGTTGACCATAAGAGATGCTTGAGAGGGTGACCTTTTGGTTAATTTGGGGGATCAGAGTGCATCAAAAACGAATATCCTGGTAAATCAGCTCCTGCCATAGAATGAAACACCAAAAAGCAAAAGCATAGAACAAGTGAAAAAAGAGTATGTCCTCCTTCTCCTGAATTACAGCCTGGCTTTGCATTAACTCAAAACTTGAGCTTAGACTAAGGTGACTCTGAATTCCTTGTGTCCTCGAAAAAGTAGAGGAGTAGCCTATCTGAAGAAATGTGGCATCCTTATCCTTAAAATACTACTATGAATTATCTTTTAAAAATATTTTATTTATTTATTTATAGACAGAGGGGAAAGGAAGGAGAAAGTGGGAGAGAAACATCAATGTGTGGTTGCATTTTGCACACCTCTCACCAGGGACCTGGCCTGCGAGCCAGGTGTGTGTCCCAATTGGGAATTGAACTGGTGACCCTTTGGTTCACAGGCTGGCATTCAATCTACTGTGAATTCTTTTAAAAAAAATGTAAGAAAATATACCATGAGGGATAACAAGAAAAAAAAAAACAGCTCACAGGGGTTCACAATGTCATCATCAGCAACATGCAATAAAACACCTCTGCTTACTATATTCAGTAAAAAGAAAGAATGTGAAATATTGGAAGGTAATTGAAAACTATTAAAAGAATTTCATCAGATCCAAAAAAGAAGAAACAGAGAAATTCTAGCACTAATATATTTTTAAAATGTGTGTGGGGATTATCAGAAATTTCAGTAAAACTGAAGAGGAAACTCTCAATCAGAATTCTATACCAAAAAAAAAAAAAACCTACAAGGATAAAACTAATGAAAAGGGATTTCAAATGACACAAAAGAGAGAGAATTTGCTACCAGCAGATCTATATGAAAGTAAATCCTACGGATATTCTTTAGACAAAAGGGAAATTATTCAAGCTAGAAGGTCAAAGATTTAGAAAGGAATAAGAAACAAAGTAAGTTGAATATGTGGGTATATATAAGTAAATATTGACAATAAATATAATAATAATAGCATTGTGTGGTTTTTGTGGTAGGTATGTCTATTTATTTATGTACCTAGCTGTATGTCTGTCTATACTTACTAGCATTTATATCTAAAAAGGGAATAAGAAAGGCCTAAATACTTTGAAAATATTATAATATTTAGAAAAAACTGTCAAAATTCTAGAAAACTACAACTTGCCAAAATCAAACCTAACTAGACTTATCAATATTAAATAAATTACATCTGTAATAAAAAATTTCCTACAGGAAAAGCCCAGGCCAGACAGATTCATCAGTGAGTGCTACCAAAAATTCAACAAATAATTAATTTCAGTTTCATAAAACTGTTATAGAGCAGGGGGAAAAATAAAAGTCTTCACAACTAGCATAATATTGCTATAAAAACTTAAGGAAGAAATTACTAGAAAGTATAATACAGATAAATCTTTTTAAGTAACAGAGGTGCAAAAATCTCAAGGAACACAGAAGTACAAAAATTCAACAACATAAAAAACATGACAAATCAGAGTTTGCTCTATGATTGCTGGTTGGTTTAATATTTTCAAATAAGTCAATGCAATTTATCAGATTGTAAATTACAGGAAGATATACAAATTAAAAGAAACCACTCATAATTAATTTATTTGCACAAAAAGCTTTGGCAAATGTCACCAGCCATTAGTGATAAAAATATAAGGTACTGAAAGATCCTACTTAACACTGAAAGTTGGAAAATTTCCCCTGGAGACCTGAGGCAAGATAAGGATGTCACTTATATTCAACATAGTGTTAGTGAGTGAAGTGAAAAAAAATATTAAAAATGAAGACTTAGGCATGCAAATTTAGGAGGTAAAATAATAAAGATATTCAAGAAACTAAGCCCTAAAGAAGCCATTAGAGTGTCAAACTGTGTGAGGAAAGTGGTTGTGATCAGGAGGGAACGTGGAAGGGGAGGATATAGGACACTGGGGATATTCTATTTCTTGTCTTGGATGATGATGGTTACTTGGCTATATGCTTTAAAATAATTTAAGTTCTTTTGACTTGGACTTTGGGATTCTTGAAGTATATTACCAGCAATGAAACCACTGAATCAAGAGGCATTTCCATGTTTAATTTTTAAGGAAATTCCATATTGTTTTGCACAGTGTCTGCACAAGTCTACATTCCTACCAACAGTGCACTAGGGTTCCCTTTTCCCCACACACCTTTATGTTTATGGCAGCACTATTTACAAAGCCAAGAGTTAGAAAGAGCTTAAGTGCCCATCGGTAGATGAGTGGATTAAAAAACTGTGGTATATTTACACAATGGACTACTACATAGCAGAAAAAAGAAGGAATACCTACCTTTTGTGATAGCATGAATGGAATTGGAGCCTATTATGCTAAGTGAAATAAGCCAGTCAGTGAATGACAAACACCGTATGATCTCAACTATAAGAGGAATCTAAAACACAAAATAAGCTAATGAGTGAAATAAAACCAGAGGCACAGAATCATGGAATAGACTGACAGTGGTAAGAGGGGAGGAGGGAGGTGCAGGCTGTTTGAAAAAGGGTGAAGGGATTAGTCAAAGATCACAAATGAAAGACCCAAGGACATGGACAATGATGCTGGGATAGACAATGGGAGTGGGGGTTAGGCTGGGCAATGAGGGGGTAGGGAAAGGGGGAACAATTTGGATCAACTGTAATAGCATAAACAATAATAAAAAAGAAAATTCAAAAAATAAAATAATTTGTTAAGCTATATAAATTTTCAAACTATAGTACTTTTGAAAAATCATCTTTACATTAATGGCATTAAAACAAACAAGCACATAAAACACAAATATATGTGTGGAAAGGGAAAACAATTCACTACCTATACTTGTAGTGATTTTCTTCCAGTCCATTTTCCTCTTTTTAAAAAAATACATGTTTGATGATGCTATTACAGTCTCATTTTCCTCCCTTCACTTCCCACTCTGAACACACCCTCCCACCCACATTCCTCCCCTTTAGTTTATGTCCATGTATCATACTTATAAGTTCTTTAGTTTCCACATTTCCCATACTATTCTTATCCCTCACCCCATCTATTTTCTACCTGCCATCTATGCTACTTATTCTCTGTACATTTCCCCCTCTCTCCTCCTCCCACTGACCTGTTACTAACCCTCCACGTGATCTTCATTTCTGTGGGTCTGTTCCTGTTCTAGTTGTGAGTTTGCTGTCATTTCACTGTACAACAAAAGGGACTTCTTTTTCTTAGGTAAGTCCCTTTTGCATTTCATATAATAAGGGCTCGGTGATGATGCACTCCTTTAACTTGACCTTATCTGAGAAGCGCTTTATCTACCCTTCCATTCTAAATGAAAGCTTTTCTGGATAGAGCAATCTTGGATGTAGGTCCTTTCCTTTCATTACTTTGAATACTTTTTTCCAGCCCCTTCTTGCCTATAAGGTCTCCTTTGAGAAATCAGCTGACAGTCTGATGGGAACTCCTTTGTAGGTAACTGTCTCCTTTTCTCTTTCTGCTTTTAGGATTCTCTCCTTATCTTAAATCTTGGCTAATGTAATTATGATGTGTCTGGGTGTGCTCCTCCTTGAGCCCAAATTCTTTGGGACACTCTGAGCTTCCTGGACTTCCAGGAGTCTATTTCCATTCCAAGATTGGGGAAGTTCTCTTTCATTTTTGTTCAAATAAGCTTTCAATTTGTTGTTCTTTCTCTTCTCCTTCTGGTATACCTATGATTCAGATGTTGGAATGTTTAAAAATGTCCTGAAGGTTCATAAGCCTCCCCTCATTTTTTTTTGAATTCGTGTTTCTTTATTCTGTTCTGATTGAATGTTTGTTTCTTCCTTGTTGTCCACACCATTGATTTGAGTCCCAGTTTCCTTGGTTAGTTCCATATACATTTTCCTTTACTTCAGTTAGCATTGCCTTCATTTTTTCATCTAACTTGAAATGATATTCAACCAATTTTGTGAGCATCCTGATTACCAGTGTTTTAACTGTGCATCTAATAGGTTGGCTATCTCTTCATCACTTAACTGTACTTTTATTCTGGAGCTTTGATCTGTTCTTTCATTTGGGCTATTTTTAATAAATTTAATTTAAATTTTAATTGTTGTTCAAGTACAGTTTTCTGTCTTTTACCCCCATCCCAAGCCACCCCCAGCCCTCCCCAACTTCCTCCCATTTCCACCTCCCCGTTTTATTGTCCATATGTCCTATATACTTCTTGTATAGCCTTCCCCTTTTCCCTTGAAATTCCCCCCACCCCCTCTGGTGCCTGTCAGCCTGTCCACAATTTCAGTGTCTTTGGTTATATTTTGCTTGTTTGCTTTGTTGATTAGGTTCTTGTTAAAGGTGAAATCATATGGTATTTGTCTTTCACCATCTGGCTTATTTCACTTAGCATAATGCTTTCCAGTTTCATGCATGCTGTCCCAAAGGGGAGGAGCTCCTTCATTCTTTTTGCTGCATAAAATTCCATTCTGTAAATGAACTATAGTTGTTTGATTCATTCATTTACTGATGGGCATCTAGGTGACTTCCAGCACTTGGTATTGTAAGTTGTGCTGCTACGAACATTGGGATGCATAGGTTCTTTTGGACTGGTGTTTCAGGGTTCTTAGGATATAATCCTAGCAGTGGAATTGCTGGGTCAAAAGGCAGGTACAATATTAGCTTTCTGAGAAAATCCCATACTGTTTTCCATAATGGTTGTACCAGTCTGCAATCCCACCAACAGTGCACTAGAGATCCCTTTTCTCCACAACCTCTCCAACACTTGTTTTTTGCTTTGTTTATGATGGCCATTCTCACGGGTGGGAACTGGTATCTCATTGTGGTTTTAATTACCAACTCTCTGATAGCTATGAACACTGAACATCTTTTAATGTGTCTCTGGGTCCTCTGTATGTTCTCATTGGAGAAGTATCTGTTCAAGTCCTTTGCCTATTTTTTAATTGGGTTGCTTTCCTTCTTAGAGTGGAGTCATGTGTATCCTTCATATATTTTGGAGATCAAAACCTTTTCTGAGGTATCATTGGCAAATATGTTTTCCCATATGGTTGGTTTTCTCTTTATTTTAATACTGTTTTCTTTAGCCATGCAGAAGTTTTTTTTTTATTTTGATGAGATCCCATTTGTTTATTCTTTCCTTTATGTCCCTTGCTCTAGGGGACATATCAATAAAAATATTGCTGCATGAAATATCTGATATTTTTCAGCCAATGTTCTCCTCTAGGATGTTAAAGGTGTCACAGCTTATATTTAAGTCTTTTATCCACTTTGAATTTATTTTGGTGTATGGTGTAACTTGGTGCCTGAGTTTCATGTTTTTTTTGCATGTAGCTGTCCAGTTCTCCCAACACCATTTGTTGAAGAGGCTATTTTTACTTCATTTTATGTTGCTGCCCCCTTTGTCAAATATTAACTGACCATAGAGACTTGGGTTTATTTCTGAGCTCTCTGTTCTGTTTTTGACCCATGTGCCTGTTTTTGTGCCAGTAGCAGGCTATTTTGATTATGGTGGACTTGTAATACAGTTTGATATCTGGTATTGTGATCCCTCCTATTTTCCTTTTCTTTCTCAAAATTGCAGCTGCTATTCAGGGTAACTTATGATTCCACATAAATTTTTGAAGTGTTTGTTCTCTATCTGTGAAATATATCATTGGTACTTTAATAGGTATTACATTGAATCTATAACTTGGTTTGGGGAGTATGGACATTTTGATGCTGCTAATTTTTCCAATCCATGAGTGTGGTATATGTTTCCATTTGTTTGGGTCTTTGTTGATTTCTTTTTTCAGTGTTTTGTAGATTTCTGCATACAGGTCTTCTACCTCCTTGGTTAGGTTTATTCCTGGGTATTTTATTTTTCTTACTGCTATATGAAATGGAATTTTTTCTTGATTTCAGCTTCTGCTGTTTCATTGTTGGTATACAAAAATTTCTTTGATATCTGGATATTGACTTTGTATCCTGCTGTTTTGCCAAATTTATGTGTTAGGTTAAGTAGTTTTTTTGGTGGAGTCTACTGGATTTTCTAAATACACTATCATGTGATATGCAAACAATGACAGTTTTGTTTGCTACTTTCTGACTTTGATGTCTTTTATTTCCTTTTCTTGTCTGATCAGTGTGGCTAAAACTTCCAATACTACATTAAATAGAAGTGGTGAATGTGGACAACCTTGTCTTGTTCCTTATCTTAGTGGAAAAGATTTTAGTTTTTGCCCATTGAGTATAATGTTGGCTGTAGGTCTCTCATACATGGCCTTTATTATGTTGAGAAGTGCTCTCTCTATTACTAATTTGCTGAGTGTTGTAATCATAAATATGTGTTGTACCTTTTAAAATGCTGTTTTTGCATCTATTGATATGATCATGTGATTTTTGTCTTTGCTTTTGTTTATGTGATATATTACATTTACTGATTTGCAAATATTGTACTATCCTTGCATCCCTGGGATGAATCCCACCTGGTCATGGTGTATGATCTTTTTAATGTATTGTTGAATGCAGTTTGCTGATATTTTGTTGAGGATTTTAGCATCTATGTTCATCAGTGATATTGGCCTGAATTTTTCTTTTATTGTTGTGTCTTTATCTGGTTTTAGGATTAGAATGATGCTGGCCTCATAAAAAAATTAGGAGTCTTACATCTTCTTGGGTTTTTTGGAATATTCTGTGAAGAATAGGGGTTAGCTCTTCCTTAAATACTTTGTAGAGTTCTCTTGTGAAAACATCTGGTCCAGGGTTTTTGTGTGCCAGGAATTTTTTTTATTACTCTTTCAATTTCCTCTGCTCTTATTGGTCTTTTCAGACTTTCTGCTGCTTCTTTATTGGGTTTTAGGAGGTTATATTTTTAGAAATTTATCAATTTCACCTAACTTTTAAAATTTGTTGGCAAACAGTTCTTCATAGTAATTCTTACAATTGTTTGTATTTCTGTGGCATCAGTGGTAATCTGTCCCCTTTCATTTCTGATTGTGTTTATTTGGGTCCTCTCTCTTTTTCTTGATGAGCCTGCTTAAGGACTTGTCGCTTTTGTTTATCTTTTCAAAAACCAGTCCCTGGATTCATTGATTCTTAGAAGTGGGCTTTTAGTCTCTATGTCATTTAATTCTGCTCTAATGTCAGTCATTTTCTTCCTTCTACTTACTCTGGACTGTCTTTGTTTTGTTTCTTGAGTTCTTGTAGGTGTAAGGTTAGGTTGTTTTTTTAAATGTTTCTGTCTTTTATAGGCAGGCCTGATCGCTATGAACTTCCCTCTCAGGACTGCATTAGCTATGTCCCATAAGTGTTGGGTTTTTGTGAGTTCATTTTCATTTGTTTCCACAAACTTTTTGATTTCTTTCCTATTTCTTTCTTGACCCATTCATTGTTTAATAGCATGTTATTCAATCTTTCTGAGTTTGAGTTTTTGGTTTTTTTTTCCTTGGGATTGTTTTCTAGTTTCAGTCTCTTGTGCTCTGAGACAATGCTTGATATGATTTTAATTTCCTTGAGTTTATTGAGGCTTGTTTTGTTTCCTATCATGTGATCTCTCTTTGAAAATATTTTGTGTACATTTGAAAAGAATGTGTATTTAGCTTCTTTGGGATGAAAGGCTTTATGCATATCAGTTAATTCCATTTCATCTAGGGCATTGTTCAATGCCACAATATCTTTGTTGATATTTTGTTTGGAAGATATGTCCATTTTTGACAGTGGGGTGTTAAAATGTATTACTATAATTGTGTTTCTTTCAATATCTTTCTGGATGTCCTCCAAAATTTTCTTTATGTATTTAGGTTCTCCTATTTTGGATGCATATATATTTGTGATGTTAATGTCTTCTTGGTGGATTCTTCCCTTGAGTATTATAAAGTGAACTTCTGGGTCTCTCTTTATGGCCCTTTTCTGAAGTCTAATTTGTCTGATATGAGAATTGCTACCCTGGCTTTTTATTTTTCCTGGCTGTTTGCCTGGAACATTTGTTTCCAGCCCTTCAATTTTAGTCTGTGTAGGTCTTTTGCCCTCAGGTGCGTTTCTTATAGGCAGCATATGTGTGAGCTTTGCTTTTTTATCCATTCAGCTCTTCTATGTCTTTTGATTGGAGCATTTAATTAATTTACATTTAAGGTTATTCTGGATAGGTACTTATTCATCGCCATTTGTGTACCTGTGTTCCTCTTTCTCCTTTTCTTCCATTCCTTAAAGCAATTCCTTTAGCATCTCTTGCAGAGCTGGTTTGGAATACGTGTATTGTTGTTGTCTTCTTTTGTTGCAGAAGGTCCTTATTTGTCCTTCTATCTTGATTGAGAGCCTTGCTGGGTAAAGTAACGTTGATTGCAGGCCTCTGGTTCTCATTACTTGGAATATTTCTTGCCATTCTCTTCTTGCTTGGAGCGTTTCCATTGAGAAGTCAGCTGCTACTGTTATCAGTGTTCCCTTGTATGTTATTCCTGTTTCTTCATTGTTGTCTTTAAGATTCTCACTTTGTCCTAGTTTTTTGCAATTTTAATATGATTCGTTTTTAAGTGGCCCTCTTTGGGTACTTCTTGATTGAGGCTCTCTGTGTTTCCTGAATTAGTGTGACATTTTCTCTCTCCAAATTAGGAAAGTTTTTCGTCATTACTTTTTTGTTTTTTAAAAAATATATTTTATTGATTATGCCATTACAGTTGTTCTATTCCCCCCTTCATTCCCCTCCACCTTGCACACCCCTCCCCCACCATTCCCCCCTTTAGTTTATGACCACGTGTCTCAAGTTCTTTAGATTCTATACTTCCCCTACTATTCCTGCCCTCCCCCTATCTATTTTCTAGCTACCGTCTATGCTACTTATTTTCTGTACCTTCTCCCCTCTTCTCCTCCTCCCACTCCCCTGTTGCTAACCCTCCATGTGATTTTTATTTCTATGGTTCCACTCCTGATCTAGTTGCCCTCTTGATTTGCTTTTGTTTTAGGTGTGTTTTAGGTGTGGTTGTTAATAACTGTGAGTTTGCTGTCCTTTCACTGTTCATATTTTTATCTTCTTTTTGTTTAGATAAGTCCCTTTAACATTTTATATAATAAGGGCTTGGTGATGATGAACTCCTTGAATTTGACCTTATCTGAGAAGCACTTTATCTGCCCTTCCATTCTAAATGAAAGCTTTGCTGGACAGAGCAATCTTGGTTGTAGGTCTTTGGATTTCATGACTTGGAATACTTCTTTCCAGCCCCTTCTTGCCTATAAGGTCTCTTTTGAGAAATCCTCTGAGAGTCTGATGGGAAGTCCTTTGTAGGTGACTGTCCCCTTATCTCTTGCTGCTTCTAAGATTCTCTTCTTCATTTTCATCTTGGCTAATGTAATTATGATATGCCTTGGTGTGTTCCTTCTTGGTCCAACGTCTTTGATACTCTCTGAGCTTCCTGGATTTCCTGGAAGTCTATTTCCTTTGCTAGCCTGGGGAATTTCTCCTTTATTATTTGTTCAAGTAAGTTTTCCACTTGTTGCTGTTCCTCTTCCCCTTCTGGTACCCCTATAATTCGGATGTTGGAACGTTTAAAGATGTCCTGGAGGTTCCTAAGCCTCTCCTCATATTTTGGAATTTTTGTTTCTTCATATTTTTCTGTTTGGTCGTTTTTTTCTTCCTCTGGTCCACTCCCTTGATTTGAATCCGAGGTTTCTTTCCATCATTATTGTTTTCCTGTGCATTTCCCTTCATTTGAATTAGTTCAGCCTTCATATGTTCCTCTAATTTGTGACTAAAATCAACCATTTCTGTTAGCATCCTGATCACCAGTATTTTGAACTGTGCATCTGAGAGGTTTGCTATTTCTTTTTCACTTAGAGTTATCAGCTCTGGGGCTTTGAGTTCTTCTTGAGCCTTGTTTTGGACTGTTTGTGCCTGTCACGTATGAGGAGTGGAACCCTAGGTGTTCACCAGGGCAGGGCAACTCTGTTGGTGGTTTGTGACGCTGTATATGGGAGCGGGGTCAAAGAGGAACAATGATGGTCCCCTCTGCCGCTTCCCCTTGCTGGGGCCTGCGTGGTCTGTCTCACTGCCTGCTCCTTTGCTGGTTTATCTGTGAGCGAATGTGTGACCGTGGTTAGCCTGCTGCCTTACACCCTCACTGGGTCTGTCAGTTGCTACATCACACCTGGAATCCACTCATGGCTGTCTTCACACATGGGTCAGGGGATCTTTCCTGCCTGACCCCACTTTGCTGCTGGCTCCACCCCTCTTACTGGTCTGGCTTGAACAGTTTGTTGTTGTGGCACTTCTGTGCAGTTCAATTTTCTGTGTTTTGGCTGCTTTTTTGTTACTAAAACTTTGTCATCTTTAAACTTGTTTATGGGAGAAGGCACAGTGTTTCCACCTACATCTCCATCTTGGTGGAAGTTTTTCATCATTACTTTTCCAAACAGGGTTTTTATTCCTTGTTCTCCTTCTCCTTTTCCTGGTATTCCTATTATATGTATAGTATTACATTTCATATTGTCCTGCATTTTCCTTTATCCCTCTTCATTGTTTCTGAGATTGTTTTCCTGTTCTTGTTCTTTCTGTGTGTTATTTCCTACCTTGCCCTCCAGCTCACTGATATGATGTTATACTCGATCAATCTTGCTTTTGATTTGTTCTACTGTGTTCTTCTACAGCTCAGAAATTGTATTCTTCATTTCCTCTTGGGCTTTGTTGATAGTTTCTATGTGTTTTCATGTTGATATAGTTTGCAGTGAGTTCATTGTAATTTCCCTGTAGTTTATGGTAATTCTCTGTGAGCTCATTGACCTTCCTGATTACCATTGCTTTCAAGTCAATATCTAATAGTTGAGTTTCCTCTATTTCATTCAGCATTTTTTGTAAGGTTTCCTCCTTTCTTTCCATTTGGGGTTTGTTTTTTTTTTTTGTCTTCCCATTGTTTGTGTGACTCTTCTTATTAGCCTCTGCTTCTTATGTTGATCTGTTCTGACTCCCTGGGTTTATGTTGTGAACTTCTATGTTAGAAGGCCTGTGATATTCAGTGGTGATGTGGCCTTGATCTCCCAAGGTCACTGGTCTTGGGCTGTCATTTAAGTTGACTCTGTTTTTTGGGGGGGAGCGGGGTTTTGATTGTTGTTGGGTCTTTCTTTGGTGGGTCCTTCCCACCAGCTGGTTAACTGAGGGTCACTCTGTCCACCATGTATTGTATTTTGTTGTGCTGGTGAGGGAAGGTTGTGCTGAAGCTGTTTCTTCTGTTTATACAGAAAGAGAAGTCTCTCTTTCTCTTGTTCAGTTGTCTGTTTTGGGTAATTTCTCCATTGTTTACTTGTATTTCTAGATAGGTCTTGGATTGAGATTAGTGTGGCTTCCACTCCCTCCTTCACCTTCTTCTGTTTTTATGTGTTGGTGGTTCCTTTGTTTGTCAGTTTCCTCTTCCATAAGGTATCCTGTTGTTCACAGCTTCCACTTAGTTGTCTGGGTTTTCAATGACCCCTACCATTTTTGGTCTCCTATCTTCATACACACTGAGGTAGTGTTGGGAACTACCCTGCCTGGTTTCAGAATCTGTAATCCCCTATGGCTAAGGCTGAATAAAGGACCTTGGGACCATCAGCACTTAGGAGACAAATTTTATCTTCCTTGTAGGTTCACTGCCTCTGTCCCATTTCTCTTCATCCTGCTTTGCTCCAGGAAAATAACTGCTTAGCCAATTACAGGTAAGATTTCTCAAAAGAGGGACAACCTAAGACAGGCATGGTCATGAAGGGGCCCTAAGGGAAGAACTTGGGGTTTGTAGAAAAAGGGGGTGATAGACCCTTGCCCCTTGGCTTTGACATAGCCTGAGTCCTAATTCTGTCTTCAAGAAGTTTCCTAGTCTCCTGGCTGCCTTGCGTTCCCTGAATGACTTAAGCCTGAAGCAATGCTGGAGGGTGGGTTGCCCCCCCAGACCCCCCCCCACCCCGCATACTGGAAAGAGCAGGTTCTCTAGGGAGATCAGGCCTAAGAAAGAATGTGTAAAATCCTAAGAAACCTACTTTCTAATACCCTAAATTTAAATAAAAAGGGCCCAAGCAGGAAGTGTGTTTGTTCTCCAAAGTTTTGTGGCCCTTTAGTTATCTGGCCCTGACTCAGAATAAACCCTCAGAGTTCTTCTAATGTTATCTATTGTTTAATCATTTCTGCCTGACAATGATTGATGAGCTTTACATATACACCTTGTATTCCTGTGTAAATGGAACCCAATAAAAGCTTGTCAAGGCAAGGGGCAAGGCACTCTCCTCGAGAGAGTGGCTGAGGCACTCTAAGGCACTCTCCTCTTGAGGGAGTGGCCACACCATCCCTTTTCTTCCACAGGACTTGGTAGTCCATGTGAATTTGTCTCATCTCATCCATAATGCAGCGGACTCCAACAGCCAGGATCTACTGGGTACTGTTTGCTTGTTTGCTCTGTTCCTCCATAGATTGGCTAGGTTGTTCTCCCATGTGTAGAGGGAAGTGGAATCTGCTCCCTCCTACCTCACTGCCATCTTTCCAAAATGAGCCTTTTTTTTTTTTGCTTCAGCACACAAGTTGTGTAGTAAGAGTTGGAACCTTAGGAGTTTACCAGGGTGGGGCAACTGTGTTGTAATGCTGTTTGTGGGGCAGGGGTTGAGAGGGAACAATGACGCTTGCTCCACCCTCTGCCAGTTTTCAGTCACTTCCCCCACTATCCACAATCAAATTGGGCCTCTCTGGTGCTGATTTCCAGATGGTTAGGCCTATGTACATTCTAGGGCCCTGTGAGTTTCTCCAATGAACTCTCCTGTGAGGCTGGGAGTTTCTCTCACTGCTGCTTTAATCCCCAGAGGTGTTTTTAATCAGAGGTTTGAGGTTTTATTTCCCCCTGCTGAAACCTTGGGTTGCATGGTCTATCTCACTCCCCAGTTGTTCCTCTCAATTTATCTGCATGCAAATGTGGGACCACCCAGTTCTCATTTAATTGCCTTGCCTGGTCCACTAGCTCCTGCCTAGCTGTGAGTTTTCTCTGCCCAGCTGCCTGTCTCTCTCCTTCTACCAGTCTGGATGAATGTTTTTTCTTTAACTCCTTGGTTGTCAGACTTCCACACAGTTCAATTTTCTGTCAGTTCTGGTTGCTTTTTGTTTTTAAATTTGTTGTTGTCCTTCTTTGGTTGTGTGAGGAGGCACAGAATGTCTACCTATGCCTCCATCTTCCAACACTTTCTTCTTTATAAAGCAGTTTATAAAGTTTTCCTACATTGGAAGCTGGATTAAACAATTAATGCTGTTGGAATTAAATGATGTGGACAAATGCTGCTCTCATACTCCTCCATGGGCCTCCATGCTGGGTCCTTCATCATAGTGAGGCCCAACCAGTTGCCTTTTCTAGAGATGGCTGAGTTCGGCTGCCTTGGCAGTCCCAGCACATTGTCAGCCAACTCGGACTTTATAGTACACCACCCAATCTAACTGAACCATGATTACATGGCCACAAAATGATATTATGGTGGTGCCATATCACAGACATGCTACGAGATCATTCATGAACAACAGCACTACTCAAACTGAAGACAAGAGGGAGAGCTTATTAAAATGAGTGTTTCTGGGCTCCACTCACAAAGACTCTTGCTGCTTCTAAGATTTTCTTCTTATCTTTAATCTTGGGTTATGTAATTATGATGTTCCTTGGTGTGTGCTTCCTTGGGTCCAAATTCTTTGGGACTCTGAGCTTCTTGGACTTCCAGGATGTCTATTTCCTTTGCCAGACTGGGGAAGTTCTCCATTATTTTTTCAAATAAATTTTCAATTTCTTAATTTTCTTCTTCTCCTTGTGGCACTTCTATGATTTGGATGTTGGGACATTTAAAGTTGTCCTGTATGTTCCTAAGCCTCTCCTCAATTTTTTTTTTAAATTCTTGTTTCTTCATTCTGTTCTGGTTGAATATCTCTTCCTTTCTGCTCCAAATCATGAATTTGAGTCCCATTTTTCTTTCCTTTACTGTTGGTTCCTTGTATATTTTTCTTTATTTCACTTTACATAACCTTTACTTTTTCGTGTATTTTGTGACCATATTCAACCAATTTTATGAGCATCCTGATTACTAGGGTTTTGAATTCTGCATCTGACAGGTTGGCTATGTCTTCATTGCTTAGTTCTATTTTTGGTCTGTTTTTTTCATTTGGGCCATATATTTTTTGTCTTGGTGAGCCTGTTACATTATAGGGGGTGAAGCCTCAGGTATTTTCTGGGGCAGGCAACACAGTTCTCTGCTTGTGGCTCTGTATATGGGGGAGAGGTCTGAGAGGGAACAATGCTATTTGCTTGGCTCTCGGCTGGCTTTCAGTCACTTTCCCTCCTACCCTCAAGGAAACTGCAGCCTTCTGGTACTGATTCCCAGGTGGGTGACCTTGTACATTCAAGGACCCTGTGGGTCTGTCCAATAGACTCTCCTGTGAGGCTGGGAGTTTATCCTGCTGCTGCAACTCCAAGTTTTTACAGCCAGAGGTTTTGAGGCTTAATTTCCTTGTGCTGAAACCCTAGATTGTGCAGTCTTTCTTGCTCTCTACTTTTTCCTCCCAGTTTATCCACACACAAATGTGGGACTGCCACATCTGCCAGTTGCCCCTTGTCTTCTCTGCCTTGCCAGCTCATCTCCGCCCCTTCTACCAGTCTGTATGAATGTTTCTTCTTTAACTCCTCGTTTGTTGGACTTTGATAAAGTTTGTTTTTCTGGCAGTTTTGGTAATTTTTTGTTTTTAAATTCATGTTGTCCTTTTTTTGATTGTATGAAGAAGCTAAGTATATCAACATATGCCTCCATCTTGGTCAGAAGTCTCAATATCCTGGGCTTTGTAAATCCACAAAACCTGTTAATTTGTGTCACACTGACACATATCATGCAACCACTGAGATAATTTGTTTTGCTTTCCTAAAATGTCCTTACATGTTCCCTTGACCTCACTAAATGGTTATTTTGACAAAGTGCAGACATGGTCTAATTGTCAGTGACTATAGTGGAATATGATCTGTGATAAAAGAAAAAAAACCCAAACTTATACTGATGTCCGATTTCCTTGTAAACAGCATATGGAACTTGGGGAGTCTTGGCTTCATCAACATGCTGTTTTCTCTATTCTGACATCACCACTCCAGACTCCAGAAACTCTGGGAAACAAGAAGTATTGGCAACAACTGCAAAGAATGACAGAATAGAGCTGGCTGTGGTCTTTCCTTTTGCCAATGGCTGGGATAGAAATCCCAGTCGGACTTGCTCAGAAAAGCACTGATTTAATTTAGTGTACTGACTCTCAGAGTGTCTGTTTTATTGCATCTGTACACTTGCTCTTTGGCAGCTGTCTGTTACTCTCACATGCTTGCTGAATATGTTATGTCAGCAGTCAGGCTGTAGAGGCACAAACAGCATGCCTGGCAGCCTTGTGGCAGTGCTGAAGCCTGTGTGCCAGGGGTGGTTGCCTTCTGGTCTGCAGCAGAGCTAAGAAATACACAGCTGAGGATTGCAACAAAGAGAGGTGCATGGGCCTGGTCTCAGCTTGGAAGTTCTCATGTGCAAAGATTTTGATGTAGACCCTGTAAAGGGCACTCACCTCCAGAGATTTCTTTTCTGCTGTGGTCCCACTAAAGGGAAATCCATCCTTGAAGTACAATGAACGAAAGCTTTGAGATACAGGGCCCCTGGGGCCCCTATTCTTATTCCGAGAGTGAAATCAAGTTCTATACTCTAGCCTTCACCTCTGAGAAATATGACCAGAAGCCTCCACAGAAACTGCGTTTCACATTTACTATTGAACAAATAATTAGAATCCTCTTTATCACCAAAGGTATGAAATGTCATGACTTGCCAGACCCAAATATAAGAGGTTCTTTTCATGAGATGAATAAAATTACTTTCTGAGAATGAGGCTTTTAATGTTAGCTTCTGAAATTGTGGCCTTGAATTTTATTATAACTACAATCGTTTAGAAAAATAAGATATGCACAATTTACTCTGCTCTGGAGATAGGGGCTTCACCCTGGGACATGTGAAACAGTAAAGAAAAGGGATAGCCTTCTCTCTGGCCTCATAAGCAAACTTTCCCTGTGTCTTCCCCAGTTATCTAGGGCTCACTCACTGATGCATGTATACAATGTTTACTTTCATCTCCTGGAATGGGTAACAGCTGTCTTAGTGGAATCTGATATAAAAATAATCAATCATACTCAGAAAACTAGCAATCAAAGTTCTGATGTGAATGGTGCCTTCCTGCTGGAGATCAGATAATGGCTTTCCTCAGTAGAATCAGATCCAGGAGGCTGGGAGTTACCTGCCCTCATTTACCCCATCATGTGGCAGGACTGGAATGAAGGAGAGAGGGTTGACCTCCCATGTTCAGCTCCTGGGAAAAGCCAGAGCTGCCCTCAGTTTGTGAGAACATATTTCTCTTGTCTCCATCCTGACCTTCCCTTTCATAGTGAAACTACTATTGTCAACATGTAGCATCTTCACTCAAGTTTGGGTGCAGCGTATACAGAGGTGGGTGAGCTTGTTCTTCATATGAAGCATGTCTATCCATAAGCCTTTCTCCAGGCCCCACTCTATATACCAGACCCCAGTATACACAGTAGCCATAATCTCTCCATGGGGCCAGACACACCCAGATCTCGTTCCACCCACAGCTGCCCAGACCCCTATCAAGCCAGGGAGTCTTTCTTTTCCATCCATGCTTGTGCCTCCAAATAAGGGGGTCTCTGGCATTCATAGGACAAACTTACACAAGACATTCAAGTAGAAACTCCAGTCATTCAATGGACATGGAACAACTGTTCAGCCCAACCTGAGCAGTGCAGAACTTATCCATCACCCCTCCCCACATCCACTATCTTCCAGAGCCAGGACCACAGAGCAGCGCTGTGAAGGGATCTACCTTACCTTTTGGCTTTTTAACCCTAGCCTTGAAGGGCCTCTGGAGTGTCCATTCCAAGAAGCACCTGGCCTCAGGTATATCACCACCAGTAAGTCCACTGCTCTCCCCTGCATGGTGTCAGGAAAGGGGAGGCAGGTAAAAGAGAAAAGGCCATAATAGAACTCTTGTTACCAGTCAGACAGGACTGAACCAATACTGAAACCAGCAAGGAGCAGTGACAGGCCACTGCTTGGCTTGGCCAAGGAATATGTTTTCAAGTCAAGAGAAATTAGGGCCAAAAATGGGCCTTTTTTTTTTTTTTTTGCCTCAGCACACCAGTTGTGTAAGAGTTGGAACCTTAGGAGTTTACCAGGGTGGGGCAACTGCGTTGTAATGCTGTTTGTGGGGGAGGGGTCAAGAGGGAACAATGGCACTTGCTTTTTTGGGGGCCTAGTGTTTCAAACAAAAGACCTGCTAGAGTAAGGTTTTTGCAGCCTCATTCCCAGAGCCCTAGAATTTGGAGAGGAAATTCTAGTGCTGAAGGAAGTCCAAAGAGCCATGAGTGCAGTGCCTTGCTTTCCCTGGCTAACCCATGAAGCTGTCTATGTATCTGTTGGGCTGGGATGACGTTGCTGAAACCTCATGCTTTAAATAGCAAGTATAAATGTCTTTCGTTGATTACTAAAAATGAGAATATAGGGTATTTTTGAAAGAATACTCTTCTTTTGTTAGAAAAAAATATTTTAACCTAGGTTCCATGAAGGCATAATGAGGAGGATGATTTTCAGTGAAAAAAGGTTGGGAAACTATACCTTTAGAAGCCCTCACACTGAAAAAAGGAGGGCATGATCACCATCATGACAAACCATTTCATCTAGCAGAATATTAATTTAGGCTGCTGTGCAACTAGAATCTATTTGATATGAATGAACATTTCACAAAGAAAATGAAACCCCCTTTACTCCACTCTAAGTAAGTTAGATATCTCCATACTGGGCACAGAGCTTTCTAGTCTCTATGGGTCAATACCACTGTCTCAGCCCAAGTGCCTGTTTGAAGGCCAAGATCCTCAACTTATCTGCTTTTCCCCAGTGAACACCTGTTTCCATCACTCAGCCTTTTTTTTCTGAAGACTTCCCACCTTGCCTCAGCAGCCACGGGGAAATCCTATGATGACACTGAGGTAAGATGGCCTTGACCTCCCTGTGGTACGCTAACTATCCTGGGTCTTACTTTAACCATAAAGTAAAGCCCCCTCTGCTGACATAAGCTGAATGTCTTCTTGGGCTCTCCTCCTTATTAGCCCGGTGCGCTCTGTGTGTGTGTGTGGACTTGCCTGATGGGACAGGTAGAAGGCTGCAATGCCCAAAGGCCAGAAGCAGCAGAGCATGGAGAAGACGCTGAGGCCCAGGTGGTCCTGTGGGGGCATCATGAGAAAGTTGTCCTCACTCTCTGTATCACTGGAGTAGTTGCTCTGCAAAAAGAACAGATGGGGATGGAACAGAAGTATTAATAAAGGAATCAATCTATGATGCCCTCTGAATTTGGAGGTGGAGCCTGGCATAAGAAGAAGCCTCTGGGAAGGTTGTTGTTATTATGTTTGCAAGTACCTCTCCTCAAAAGGAAGACCCCAGCTGAGGGAACCCCTGGCAAGAACAGGAAGATAAAAATCCTGGGTACAGGTCTATTGGGTCATTTCACAGAAAAATCATACAGAAGACAATTACTTCACAGATTTTTGAGATGGAGGCCTGGAATGGGGGGGGGGTGTAAAGGTCTGCTCTGCAGAGGATAGAACTGGGTAATCTCAGAAGACACACACTCTTGTGGATTCTACTCTATTCTGAGACAGAGTGATTTTAAAAAGCAGTTCTGATTATTACAATGACCAAACTGTCCCACAGAGGGCACACCAGAGCTCTAGGATGCTAAAGCACTGTCATGTGAATGTGCTTTCACTCCTACATGTACAGATAGAGAATGCTTTTATTCTCATTAGCTATCCCACTTGCTGGGCTCCCACTACAAATCTTCTCTCACCAGTACATGGCACATGCATGATGACTCATACCAAACTAAGGCCATTCTATGAACTTATTTTATCCAGAGATGGACTCACATTTAACTCCAGCTTTTGTCAGTGCAGGAAGTTGCTAACCAGCCTGCTACAGGCTGGAGATATTCAGGACCACATTGCAGTGCATGCTGGCCACTTAGTCAGGTGGCTTCAAAGGCAGGTGATCACCTGATGTACCAGACCAACACTCAGGTGGGTACCCCGAGTGAGCCTAACACCTGTGTGGATACCATTCACACTAGCACCACCACAGCAATGCATCCTCATGCCTCACCTGATGTTCCTACACAGATAAACACAAATGAAGCCCGCAGGTGGTGACAATGTCCTTTTCTATTTTTGTTAATTAAAATGCATATAAAATGGCAACCAGAGCCTCTAATCAGTGCACAGACAGTGGTGGTGCTTCAGTGAAATTACAGAAGCCTCCTCTTAGAACCCATTTTGTCTAGGTGACTTGGAGAAAACGTACAAATTCTGATGGGCTCACTCAAATCACAAACAATGACCTTCCGTGGAGGGCTTTGTGATGGAAGTGGGTGACACACTGTCTACATAGCATCTGTCTACCCCAGACCTGCAGCTCAGAGGCTCTGAGGTGTTGCTTCACAGTTCCTTGCTGCTGGCTGGGTTCTGTCTCTTCTCAGGTGAGTCACAAGTACAGGTGAGTTTGGAATCACACAGCATATCTTACCCAGATCTCTGTCTGTGAAATTTATCTTCTTGTTACTCTGCAGCATCATGAATATGTTTACCCCAACAATAGAGGGAAACGAAAATTACTGTTTCTATGTTTGTCAGAGTAGGGAGCTAAACAGTTTTCAGGGATGCATAATCCATGGGTGAGAGTTATGAGTGGACTGAGGTGCACCCATATGCTTGTGTAATGCACATATGCCAACTCTCCTTTGAATGATGGCTGTGCAGTGCTTCCAGGAAAAGTCTGAATATCTTCATAGCTGTTCCTTTCCACAGGCAAGTAACCATGTCAACTCCAAGGTCTCCAGAACATCACTCTGGAAGAAAGCAACCTGAAATGTCAGAGCTAAGTTGGAAAGGCTGAGATGCATTTTGAGGGTCCTCTGCATAATGTGCTAAGAAGGTCTGGGAAGGGATAAACCTAGGGACAATCCTAGGTTGGGCCATATCCAAAGAGAACTCTAGGAGAGATAGAGGGGCAGAACTGAAGGGACAGACACTTCTTCTAGCCCTCAATTCAGATGCTACCAGTGGGTGTCCTCACACCTGTACACCAACTTGGTTGATGGATATTTGCTTAGAATTTTTTTTTTTGGGGGGGTGGTTTTCATTCACAAAGAGTTTTATATACCTGAGCTCAGTGGATTCTAATAACTCTGGAAATAGGTGTTCTTCCTAGTTTTATTGTTACTTCTATTTTGCAAAGGATAAAGCTAGGCTCTGAGAAATTGAAATCTTGCCAAATCACAGAACCACCTACTCAGTGGCTGCTCACTACAGAGCTCTGTACTATGCTAAGTTTGGACACCAAAACCATACCTATGAGTAAACTTCATTTTACCTCAGCTTTTTTTTTTTGGCCAAAGATAAGGTGTCTCCTCTGCCTTAAGGATTCTGATGATTTTGCATCTTGAACGGTCTGTTTCATGGTGCCTACATGAAGTCCAGTGCTGATATTGGTCAGTTGAGAGTTTTTTCAATCAAATAGCCAGCTATGTGTGAACTGCTGCCCCAGACCACACAGACAGACTGTCAACATCAAATTCCATCTTTGAAATTTCTTAGAATTATATCACTATAACCATAAAGCAAAGAATTAGATTTCAGGGCACTTCATCAAAATCTCCACAGATTTTTATTTAAAAGGATAAGGGAAGCACAATATAAATTGCAAAGTTGTAGCTACATGGCACCAAAATAATTTTGATTAAAATAGATTTTAAAATAATTTAGACAAATAACAGGGTATTAAAAAAAGCCTAGCTCTCTTTCATTAGTGAGTTATAAGTGTCCATGGGCATCATGCTACATTCACACCAATAAACTAAATAAAGAAGATATATACACAACCAACAACACAAAGGAATTCATTACACACAGAAGCTGTTTCTTAAATTCTTCCTCATGGGTGATATTTGGAATTGGAATATTTGTAAGGCAGAATGAGAGCATTCCAGTGGAGGTTACAGTCCATGTGAATCTTTGAGCTAAACCTTTGAGCTAAACCTCCGAGCTAAACCTCCCTTTTGAGCTAAACCTTTGGAGGAGACAAATGTTGCAAGAAAGTAGAGAAATGCACAAGTTGCTGGGTCCCTCAGGTGGTACTCCGATGCCCTGGCCACTCACCCCTCAATTTTCCCATTCTCTATCCCATTTTTACTGCTTCCACTAAATGGCATGGGTCTTAGTAATCTTGAAGTTTTCTTCCTTGTGATATTTTAATAAAATAATCATTATATTAGGCATGATGCTGTGATATTTCAAAAGTCATGATATTTCACATTCACTGAGCTCTAAGGGCAAAGGCTGCGACGGTACAATTTTAGGGGTGGGAAGCCATACTCAGCTGTGTTACTTAGTCTCACTCAAGCCTTACTCATTCCCCTATTGACTCCCTCTGGGCTATATGCTGCTCTCTTATTCCCCCTGATATTTGCTGCTTGTTACTTCTGGAGAACATCTACATTGTGGCTTAGGGGAGAGAGTAGGGAATTGGAGAGAAGAATGCTACAGGACTGGGCCTCAAGAAGCCGGAATCCAGAACATCTTATGGATGCTCAATTTCTAAGAGCACAGTCTAAGAAACACATGGACAAGCATATAGGGGTGTTTGTTCTAGACTTACAGTGGTATCCAAATGTTTGGCAAACTTTTCTTTTCCTTGTAAGCACTAGAAGAAAAAGAGTTGCCTCGGGCCATACACTAAATGCTCTGTGACACATAATCACAAAAATATCATAATGTTTTAAGTAAATTTACAATTTTGTGTTGGGCCACAGTCATAGCTATCCTGGGCCATATGTGGCCCATGGTCTGCAGATTGGACACCCCTGTTAGTGTTCCTGACAGTGTTTAAAAACAGTAAAATTACAAAAAATTCTACATAGATTTCTATATAGTCATAAGAAATAATGGCATGGCCATTTATGAATTGCCCAGCAAAGTTGTTAATAATTAATAAAGTATTAACCAGGGTAGAAAGTGAATATATTATATTTCTTTTAGATATAAATTAGATGCTTCTGAATGGTGGGTGTATCATTGACTTTTTTCATTTCTGGGTTTTAGTGTTTTCTATAATAAGCAAAATTTATTTGGCAATGGAAACTATAAAGCTGCAGATGTACTAACAAATTCAGGGAATTCCACAATCCTTTGTCCTCACAAAGAACTCATAATGTGGGCCTGTTGCTCAATGAACAGCTTACAGAGAAGGATCAGAAGGAACCCAGCAGTACCCGAGGCAGCTCACTGAGATGAAGATCAGACATGACCACTGGCTCCCTGAATCTGTCTTACTGAGGATCAAGATCAGAGGCCCCAAACCATACATTGATATTTCTCTCCCTCTCTCTTTTCCTTCTCCTCTGAAGATAAATAAATAAAATCTTTAAAAAAAAAGATCAGAGGCCCCAGAGCTACCCATGACATCCAGATCTAACCTGACTAGTACAGCTGCCACAGCCACATGGAACTATTTAAAGTTAAATGATCTAAATAAAATATGCCTAACAATTAGTTCCTCAGCCATATTAACATATGCCAGTGCTTAATAGCCAGAAATTGTTAGTGCCTAGCACACTGGATACCACAGATGTAGAGCATTTCCATCATCTCAAGAAGTTCCTTTAGACAGCATTATCTTATGTGGACTGATCCTTCACTCTCTTCCACCCTTGGGGAGCTCTTTGCCGTTCCTCCAATATTCCCAGCATATGCTCCTGCCTCAGTGCCCTTGTACTTGCTGTTCCTCATCCTGGACTTCTTGTCCAAAGACACACATGTAACTAGTTACCTCACCTCACTCAGAGCTTTGCTCAAATGTCATTTCTCATCAGATCATTCCAAAATACCCTGCCAGACTGTTGCTGGTGTCTCCCACCGCTATCCCCTTACCTGCATGGTGCATATTCTTTGCTCCCCAGGTGGTATTGGCTTATTTATTGTCTGACTCCCTTCTTCTAAGCACTAGGAAGGGAGCAATCTTTGTATGTTTTATTTACATCTATATCCTAAATGACTATAATAATGTTTGGGTAGCTCTGACTGAGTAGCTCAGTTGGTTTGTGTCATCCTGATATACCAAGGTTCTAGGTTTGATCCCCAGTCATGGCACATACAACAATCAACCAATGAATGCATAAATAAGTGAAACTATAAATTGATGTTCCTCTCACTCCCCCTCCTCTCTTTCTAAAAATCAGTAAGTAAATAAGCCTAGAAGTAAAAGACAAGTATATGATCTCACCTGTAAATGGAAACTAATCAACAAAACAAACAAGTGAGCAAAAAGGAACCAGAGACATGGAAATAAAGAACAAACTATAGTAACCAGATGGGAGGGGGAAAGAGAAAATGGAGAAAAGAAGGGGAATTGGTCAAGTCAAGGAACACGTATAAAGGACCAAAGGACAAAGACAATGGGATGGGGGAAGGATTGAACAGTGGGAGGTGGGGAGTAAGTAGGGCAGGAGAGGGTAATGGGAGAAAAATGGGGACAATTGTAATTGAACAACAATAAAAAGTGTACAAAGTTGTAGTCAAGATAGAGGCATAGGTAGAAAAGATTCACTTCTTCACACAACCAAAGGAAGGACAACAACCAATTAAAAAAAAACACAACAACAACCAGAACTGTCAGAATAGCAAACTGCAGGGAACTCTGACAACAAAGGAATTAAAGAAACATTCAGACTGGTAGGAGTACCAGAGACTGGCAGCCAGGTAGGTGGAGAAGAGCTGCAAGAAGGCAGTGGACCACAGGGGTGAGGAGGGGCTGGCTCGCCTGAAAACTAAAGATTCAAAACCTCTAGCTGTAAAGTACTTTGAGGTCTGTGAAGGTGAAAGAAACTCCCAGTCTCTCAGGAGAGTTCTTGGAAAGTGGAGCTAGAGCGAAGCAAGTGAGTGGCATTGTTCCCTCTCTGACCCCTCCCACACAGATAGCTTCACAGCAAAGATGTTTGCCTTGCCCTGGTAAAAACCTAAAGTTTTTCCTCCTTACAACTTAACAGGTGTGCTGAGACAAAGAAATATGGCCCAAATGAACAGATCAAAATTCCAGAAAAAGAGCTAAGCAATGAGGAGATAGACAACCAACCTATCAGATGCAGAGTTCAAAACACTGGTAATCAGGATGTAACAAGGTGCAGTCAAGGTGGGGGGCCCAAATGGGGATTCATAATGGCGTCCAGAACTCAGGGTGTTCAGGAAATATTAGAGGAATATATATATATATATATATATATATATATATATATATATATATGTAATGTCCTTACCTCCACCAGTCTGAGCTGGGGGAGGGGACACGTGGAGCAGAGCCATTGAGAGCTGTTTTGCATAGCAACAGCTTTGCAGCTAACCTCTGGCATGGTTATTTAACATTTCTATAGCCTTTAACTGGCTTCATAGAAATGTTTTTTTTAAAAATATTTTTAAAATTCAATTATTGTTCAAGTACAGTTTTTTGTCTTTTACTCCCGTCCCAGCCCACCCCGCTCAGTGCTCCCCACCTTTCTCCCATTTCCACCCCTGTTAGTTTTTGTCCATGTGTCCTTTATACTTGTTCCTGTGAATCCTTCCCCTTTCCCCCTGAAATTCCCTCCCCTCTCCCCTCTGATCGCTGTCCCCCTGTTCTCTATTTCAGTGTCTTTGGTTATATTTTGCTTGCTTGTTTCTTTTGTTGTTTAGGTTCCTGTTAAAGGTGAGATCATATGGTATTTGTCCTTCAACACCTGGCTTATTTCACTCAGCATAATGCTTTCCAGTTCCACCCATGCTGTTGCAAAGTTTGAAACCAGCAAGAGGTTTTTTTTTTGTTGTTGTTGTTGTTTAAGTAATGTTTTATTTTTAAAATGCT
The DNA here is from genome assembly GCF_014824575.4 of Sturnira hondurensis. NCBI lineage: Eukaryota > Metazoa > Chordata > Mammalia > Chiroptera > Phyllostomidae > Sturnira > Sturnira hondurensis. The sequence goes on along the minus strand of NW_028081271.1, from coordinate 23,592,499 downwards.
TATTATTTTTATCTCCCAATTCCTTTTGCTTCTTTTCATTTTTCTTGTTTTATTCCCTTTTCCGCTTTCTCTTTTTATCTCTTCTTCCTTCTTCTGTTTTTAAATATCTTTTTTTCTTTTAAAATATCTTCTTTCTTCTTTTAAATATCTTCTTTCTTCTTTTAAATATCTACACGTGAGACAAAAAAACCTGGAACTGTGAAAAGACCACAGTTAGACCCAAAGAAGGGCATCCCACAGTTGCGACAGTGAGACAAATTTCACTTTGATATTACAGAGAACCTGCAAGTTATTGAATATTTGTATTATTATTTTTTCTTTATTCTTACATCTTTTATTTTAATAGTATTTTTGTATTCCTCTTTTTCTGTTTAGTCTTCTTTACTTGGTTGGTTATATTGTATCATTTGACAGGTTTTTCTGTTCTGTCATTCATAGTGTATTGCTAATTTACTGTCCTTCACTTCACTTGTGTTCCATTAGCACACTACTGAAGGTCCTATACTCCCTATTCTTGTTATACAGATCTGATAGATTCTGTCTTATGACTGTTGCTGTAATATTAGCTGTTCCATAGAACTGTAAATACTACACAACACCCTTCCCAGATCTTAGCCTGCTTCAGGGTTTCCTGAACTTTATTATCATAGTGGTTAATTGTATTCTCTCACACACTACACATATTCACTATCCTTTACTCTCACCTTACCTCAGAATCAGACTTCCTACAACCTCACAGCTTTCTAGATCCAACTCACAATCCTTTCCTCCACAATAAGAGTCTTACCTTCTTTCCCTCCTTTCTAAAAGGTGGCTAGTTGTGCAGAAGATCACGATTAACACTATACATAGCCAAAGGATCTCCTATTTTTCTCTACTGGCTACTACTGAAAAGAGCACAGAATGCTCTCTTGCTATCTTAAACCATTTTGCCTTACCCCTCCAACTGATCACAAAAAAGAGTAAAGGGAAGCCACAAAGATCAGGGTACCTTCTGGAAGACAAAACCCAACAATAAAGAAACCACCAGCAGACAAAAACAATAGAAGGTGAAGGAGGGAGTGGAAGCCACACTAACCTCAATCCAGAACCTATCTAGAAATACAACTAAATAGTGGAGAAATTATCCAGAACAAACAACTGAACAAGAGAAAGAGAGATTCCTCAAAACCTTGTACACATGGGAGAATTAACTTCAACACAACCTGCCCTCGCCAGCAAAATAAAATAAAATAAAACAGGTGGTGGACAGAGTGACCCTCAGTTAACCAGCTGGTAGGAAAGACACACCAAAAAAGACCCAACAACAACACCCACAAAAGATAACACAGAGCCAACTTAAACAACAGCCCAAGACCAGTGAGCTCAGGAAATCAAGAAGACTGTACCCCTGAATCTAACAGGTATTCTACCACAGAAGTTCACACCATAAACCCAGGAAGCCAGAACAGATCAAGTTAAGAAGCTGAGGCTAACAACTAGACTCTCACAGACAATGGGAAGACAAAGAAACAATCCCCAAATGAAAGGAGAGGAGGAAACCTTAGAAAAAATGCTAAATAAAATAGAGGCAAATCGACTATCAGATATTGAGTTCAGAGCAATGGTTATCAGGAAACTCAATGAGCTCACAGAGAATTACAATAAAAAGGAGAAAAACTACAATGATCTTGCTGCAAACTATATCAACATGAAAAAAAGAAAGAGAAACTATCAACAAGGGGCAAGAGGAAAGAAAGAATACAATATCTGGACTGAAGAACACAGTAGAAGGAATCAAAGGCAGGACTGATGAAGCAGAAGATTGGATCGGTGATCTGGAGGCAAAGGAGAAAAAAACACTGAGAAAAGGCAAGAAAAGGATAAGAGGCTGAGAACAATGAATAGACATTAAGCTAAATGCAGGACAATATGAAATGTAATAATATCTGTATTATAAGGATAACAGAAGGAGAAGAGCAAGATATAGAAAACTGTTTGCAAAAGTAATGTTGGAAAACTTGACTAATTTGATCAGAGAAAAAGTCACACAAATCCAGGAAACACAGAGAGTCTCAATCAAGTAGTTCCCAAACAGGCCAACATCAAGACACCACATAATTAAAATGGCAAAACTCCAAGACAAAGAGAATCTTCAAGGCAGCAAGGGAGAAGCAGAGAGAATTAACATACAAGGGAGCCCTAATAAGGTTAGCAGATGACTTCTCAATGGAAATGCTCCAAGCCAGAAGAAAATAGTAAGAAATATTAGAAGTAATGAGAACCAGAGGCCTGCAACCAAGGTTACTTTACCCAGCAAGGCTCTCAATCAAGATAGAAGGCCAAATAAGGAGCTTCCCAGATAAAAGAAGTCTAAAAGAATATATCACCACCAAACCAGCTCTACAAGACATGCTAAAGGAACTTCTTTAAGGAAAGGAAGAGAGAGAAGCACAGGTACGAAAATGAAAATGAATAAGTACATATCAATAATAAACTGAACCTTAAATAGATTAAATCCTCCAATCAAAAGACATAGAATAGCTGAATAAATAACAAATCATGACCCACACATATGCTGTCTGCAAGAGACCAACCTCAGGACAAAAGACCTACACACTTAAAGTGAAGGGTTGGAAACAAATTTTTCAAGCAAATGGACAAGAAAAAAAAGCCAGGGTAGCAAGTCTCATATCAGACAAAATAGACTTAAAAAAAAAGAGCCATAAAGAGAGACTCAGGAGGTCACTTCATATTACTCAAGGGAAGAATCCACCAAGAAGACATAAACATTGTAAATATATATGCAACCAACATAGGAGTACACAAATGCATTAAGAAAATATTGAGGACTTCAGAAAACATATTGACAGCAACACGATTATAGTAAAGGGTTTCAACACTCCACTGTTAGTGGACAGATCTTCCAAACAAAAATTCAAAAAAGGTATTATGGCATTGAACAATGCCCTAGATGAAATGGACTTAACTGACATATATAGATCCCTTCATCCAAAATAAGCTAAATACACATTCTTTTCAAATGCACATGGAAAATTTACAAAGATAGACCACATACTAGGACACAAAACAAGCCTCAGCAAATTGAAAAAAAAGAGATTATAACAAGCATTTTCTCTGAACACAAGGGAGTCAAAGTAGAATCCAACCCCAAGGAAAAAAATCCAAACACTCAAAACTATGGAAATTGAATAGCACAGTATTAAACAATGAAAGGGTCAACAAAGAGATTAAAAAGTTTAAGAGATTAAAAAGAAATCAAAAAGTTTCTGTAAACAAACAAAAATGAACTCACAACAACTCAAAACTTATGAGACCAGCAAAGGCAGTCCTGAGAGGGAAGTTCATAGCAATAGAGGCTCACCTAAAAATAACAGAAACATTTCAAAGAAGCAACCTAACCCTATGCCTGCAAGAACTTGAGGAACAACAACAAAGACAGCCCAGAGCAAGTAGAAAAAAGAAAATAACCATGATCAGAGCAGAATTAAAGGATATAGAGACTATAAGCACAGTTCTAAGGATCAATGAATCCAGGAGCTGGTTCTTTGAAAAGATAAACAATACCAATAATTCTTTAAGCAGGCTCATCAAAAAATAAAAAGAGTGGATCCAATAAACACAATCGGAAATGAAAGAGGAAAGATTACAACTGAAATCACAGAAATAAAAAGGATTGTAAGAAATTACTATGAAGAACTGTATGCCAACAAATTTGAAACCCAGGTGAAATGGTCAAATTTTTAGAAAAATATAATCTCCAAAACTAAATGAAGAAGAAGGAGAAAGCCTGAATAGACCAATAACAATAGATAGAATTGAAGCAGTAATCACAAAACTCCCAACATAAAAAAGCCATGGACTAGATGATTATACAGGAGAATTCCACAAAGCATTTAAGGAAGAGGTAACCCCTATCCTTCACAGACTATTACAAAAAATCCAAAATTATGCACGACTCCCAAACTTTAAGAAGCCAACATTATCCTAATCCTAAAATCAGATAAAAAAACAACAAAGACAGAAAACTTCAGGCCAATATTGCTTATGAATATAGACGCTAAAATCCTCAACAAAATATTGTCAAACCACATCCAATAATACACTAAAAGAATCATATAGCATGATCAAGTGAGATTCATCTCAGGATTGCAAAGATGGTAGAATACTCTCAAATCAGTAAATGTAATGCATCACATAAACAAAATCAAAAACAAAAATTGCATGATTATATCAATAGATGCAGAAAAAGCATTTCATAAGGTACAGCACCCATTTATGATAAAAACACTCAGCAACGTGGGAACAGGAGGAGCATTCCTCAACATAATAAAGGCCATATATGAGAGACCTTCAGCCAACATCATACTCAATGGGCAAAAACTAAAATTTTTTGTACTAAGATCAGGAACAAGACAAGGTTGTCCAATTTCACCGCTTCTATTCAAATAGTGATGGAAGTTTTAGCCACAGGGAACACACAAGAAAAGGAAATGAAAAGCATCCAAATTGGAAAGAATGAAACAAAACTGTCATTGTTTTGTCATTGCAGATGACATGATAGTGCACATAAAAAATCCTATAGAGTCTGCCAAAAAATTGCTGGACCTAATAAATGAATTTGGCAAAACAGCAGGACACAAAGTTAATATCAAGAAATAAATGGCATTTTTATAGACCAACAATGAAACAGCAGAAGTAGCAACCAAGAAAAAAATTCTATTTGGTATAGCAACAAGAAAAATAAAATACCCAGGAATAAACCTAACCAAAGAAGTAAAGCATGTGTATTCAGAAAACTATACAACACTGAAGAAAGAAATCAAGAAAGACACAAACAAATGGAAACATATACCATGTTCATGGATCAAAAAAATTAACATAATCGAAATATCTATAGTACCCAAAGCAATTTATAGATTCAATGCAATTCCTATTAAAGTACCAATAACACATTTCACAGACATCGAACAAGCACTTCAAAAAATGTATATGGAATCATAAATGACCCAGAATACCTGCTGCAATTTTGAGAAAGAACAGCAAAATAGGAGAGATCACAATACCTGGTACCAAACTATATTACAAGGCCAGTGCAATTAAAACAGCCTGGTACTGGCATAAAAACAGGCACATGGACCAATGGAACAGAAGAGAAAGCCCGAAATAAACCCAAATCTCTGTTGTAATTAATATTTGACAAAGGGGGCAGCAACAAGAAATGGAGTAAAAATGACCTCTTCAACAAATGGTGTTGGGAGAACTGGAGAGCTACGTGCAAAAAAGTGACACTTGAGCACCAACTTACACCATACACAAAAATAAATTCCAGGTGGATAAAAGATTTAAATATCAGCCATGAGACCATTAAAGTTCTAGAGGAGAACATAGGCAGGAAAATCTCATATATTTCAAGAGCAATATTTTTACTGATATATTCCCTAGAGAAAGGGACATAAAGGAAAGAATAAACAAATGGGACCTCATCAAATTAAAAAGCTTCTGCCTGCCTAAAGAAAACAGTATTAAAATGAAAACAGATCCAACCATGTGGGAAAACATATTTTGCCAAGGACACCTTGGACAAGGGCTTGACTTTTAAAATATATAAAGAACTCACAAGACTCCCCTCGAAGGTGAGAAAAAACCCAATTATAAAATGAGCAAAAGACTTAAACAGACACTTCTCCAAGGAGGACATACAGAGGATCCAGAGATACATGAAAAAAATTTCAGCATCACTAGCCATCAGAAAATGCAAATTAAAACCACAATGAGATACCACCTAATACCAGTCAGAATGGCCAAAATAAAGAAATCAAGAAGAAAGTGTTGGAGAGGATGGGGAGAAAAAAGAACCCCAGTGCACTTTTGGTGGGATGGCAGACTGGTACAGCCACTGTGGAAAACAGTATGGATTTTCCTCAGAAAAGTAAAAATGGAACTGCCTTTTGACTCGGCAATTTCACTGCTGGCATTATATACTAAGACTCCCAAAACACCAATTCAAATGAACCTATGCACCCCAATGTTCATAGCAGCACAATTTATAATAGCCAAGGGCAGGAAGCAACCTAGGTGTCCATCAGTAAATGAATAGGTCAAAAAACTATGGTACATATACACAATGGAATTCAATGCAGCAGAAAAAAGGAAGTAGCTCCCACTGTTTGTGACAACAGAGATGTAACTGGAAAGCACTATGCTAAGGGAAATAAGCCAAGCCAAGAAAGACAAATACCATATGATCTAACCTTTAACATGAACCTAACCATCAAAACAGGCAAACAAGCAAAATGTAACCAAAGACACTGACATAGAGAACAGGCTGACAGTGACCAGAGGAGAGAGGAGAGGGAATTTCAGGGAAATTGCAGGGGGAAATGAGAAAGGTTTACAGGAACAAGTATAAAGGACACATGGACAAAAACTAGGAGGGTGGAAATGGGAAGGAGGTGGAGAGGGCTGGGTGGGTTTGCTGGGATGGGAGTAAAAGCCATAAAACTGAATTTAATTGAAACAACAATTAAAATGAAATTTAAAAAATGGTAAAAAAAAAAAAAAGAAGAAGAAACAGTAATTGAAAAGCTTCCAAGACACTAAAGCCCTGGACTAGATGGTACCACAGGAAAATTTAACAACGCATTTAAGGAAGAGCTAACTCATATACTTCACAGATTGTGGGGGTGACTTTCCTCTCAAGTTCCCCCATGTGCTTGGATGAGAGTAAACATGACTGAGACATGATGTGATCTGCTTGGGGAGGAGAGGTATCCAGTTTCCCAGAGGAAAAAGGCTTTGAGCAGTGGCCAGGTTCTCAGGGGAAAACGGCATTGAGTCCCCTCCTCTAGGGGCTTTCATGGGTTGTAATACACAGGAATACAGGTAAGGCTCAAACAATAGATAGCATTCAAAGCAGTATGAGGGCTTACTCTCAGTCAGGGTCAGATAGCTAAGGAGCCATAAAACTTTGAAAAAAAACAACTTCTTGCTTGGACCCTTATCATTTAAATGAGAGCATTCTAAACAAAGCAGGTTTCACAGGTTTCACTTTGATTTGCAGGCCCATGCTCAAACCACTGAGCTACACCAGCCAGGGCTCTTTTACCTCTTTATTTAGGTTTTTTCCTTGCTACTTTATTTTTCTTGTTGCTATATCAATTGGGATTTTATTTTCCTATTTTTTTCTCATATTTTATTGTTGGTGCACAAAAATGCCTTTGATTTCTGAATATGGGCCTTGATTCCTGCAGTTTTGCCAAATTCAATTTTTAAGTTGAGTAAGTTTTTGGTAGGGTCTATAAGATTTTCTATGTACACTATCATGTCATCTGCAAAATGACAGTTTTGTTTCCTCTTATGGAAACAAAACTTTCTTATGCCTGATTTACCCCGGATATCACTCTAGCAAGGCAAGGAGCTGTACCGCCTCCCCATCAGGTATTCAGGCTTAAGGGGATTACAGCCAGGAAGCACTTCTCCCAGAGTACGGGGGGACTTGGGCTTTGTCAAAGCAGGGGGGCAAGAGTCCATTGCTCTTTGTTGCAGCCCCTTGAGTCCTTTCATGATGGCCTCCCAAGTGATCATGTCTGGCTTAGGTTGCCCCCCGCTGTGAGGAGTCTTACCCATCATTGACTTCTGACCAAGCTTTGGGGGCAGGGAGAGGAAACTGAGGCAGTGTTTGCTAACAGATACAAGCTTTGTCTCCTGCGGCTTGCATTCCAAAGGTCAGCTGCTGGCCCTTAGCCATAGGGGGTCGGGTTACAATTCCTGAAAGCAGGCAGAGTGGTCCACAACAACAGATTATTCCAAATTTGCAAGAATATGGGAGACTCCCAAACTCTCTTTATGAAGCCAGCATCATCCTAACCCTAAAACCAGATAAAGACATACCAAAAAAGAAAACTTCAGGTCAATATTGCTGATGAACATAGATGCTAAAATCCTCAATAAATATTGGCTAACTGCATCCAGAAATATGTTAAAAGGATCATACATCAGAGTCAAGTGGGATTCATCCCAGGGATGCAAGAATAGTACAATATTCACAAATTAATGAAAGTAATGCATCACATAAACAAAATGAATGAAAAAATCACATGATTATATCAATAGATATGGAAAAAGCCTTTGATAAGGTACACCACTCATTTATGATAACAACGCTTAGCAAGTGGCAATAGAGGATTCCTCAACATAATAAAGGGCATATACAAGAGACCTACAGCCAACATCATACTTAATGGGCAAAAACTAAAATCTTTCCTACTAAGATTAGAAACAACAATAAGATGCCTGCTTTCACCACTCCTATTGAACATGGTATTGGACAACTTAGCCACAGCAATCAGCCAAGAAAAATAAATAAAATCATCCAAATTGGAAAAGAGGAAACAAAACTGTCATTTTGCAGATGACATGATAGTGTACATAGAAAATCTTATAGACCCTACCAAAAACTTACTCAACTTAAAAATTGAATTTGGCAAAACTGCAGGAATCAAGGCCCATATTCAGAAATCAAAGGCATTTTTGTGCACCAACAATAAAATATGAGAAAAAAATAGGAAAATAAAATCCCAATTGATATAGCAACAAGAAAAATAAAGTAGCAAGGAAAAAACCTAAATAAAGAGGTAAAAGAGCCCTGGCTGGTGTAGCTCAGTGGATTGAGCATGGGCCTGCAAATCAAAGGATCACTGTTCGATTCCCAGTCAGGGCACATGCCTGGGTTGCAGGCCAGTTCCCATCAGGGGACACATGAGAGGCAACCATACATTGATATTTCTCTTCCTTTCTCCTTCCCTTCCCCTCTAAAGACAAATAAATAAAATCTTTAAAAAAAGAGGTGAAAGATCTGTAGTCAGAAAACTACACAAACTAAAGAAAGAAATTAAGAAAGACACAAACAAATGGAAGCACATTCCACATTTATGGACTGGAAGAATTAACATTATCCAATTGTCCATAATACCCAAGGTAATTTATAGATTCAGTGCAATTACTATTAAACTACCAATGGCATATTTTGCAGATATAGAACAAACATTTCAGAAATTTATATGAAATAATAAATGACCCTGAATAGCTGCAGTAATTTTGAGAAAGAAGAACAAAGTAGGAGGGATCATAATACCTGATATCAAACTGCATTACAAGTCCAGAGTAATCCAAACATCCTGGTACTGGCATAAGCACAGACACATAGACCAATGGCACAGAACTGAGAGCCCAGAAATAAACCCAAGTCTCTATAATCAAGTAATATTTGACAAAGGGGGAAGAAGCATGAAATGGAGTGAAAATAGCCTCTTCAGATATTGGGAGATCTGGATCTCTACATGCAAAAAAATGAAACTGGATCACCAACTTATGCCATATGCAAAAGTAGATTCAAGATCTATAAAAGACTTAAGTATAAGTCATGACACTAGAAACATTCTAGAGAAAAACATAGCAAGAAAATCTTAGACATTCCACACAGCAATATCTTCATTGATATGTCCCCTAAAGCAAGAGACATAAAGGAAAGAATAAAAAACGGAGCTTCATCAAATTAAAAAGTTTCTGCATGGTATTAAAATGAAAACAGAGTCCTGGCTAGTGTAGCTCAGTGGATTGAGCACAGGCCTGCAAACCACAGGATCGTGGTTTGATTCCCAGTCAGGGGGCATGCCTAGGTTTCAGGCCAGTTTTCATCGGGGGACACATAAGAGGCAACCATACACTGATATTTCTCTCTTTCTTTCCTTCCCTTCCCCTCTAAAGATAAATAAATTTTAAAAATTAAAAAAAAATGAAAACAGAGACAACCCTGTGGGAAAACATTTTCCAATGATACTTTGGACAAGGGTTTGATCTCCAAAATATTTAAATAACTCACACAACTCTGTTCTAGGAAGACAAACAATGCAATTTAAAAATGGGCAAAAGACTTGAACAGACACTTCTCCAAGGAGGACATACAGAGGGCCCATAGGCATATGAAAAGATGCTCAGTGTCATTGGCCATCAGAGCGATGCGAATTGAAACCAGAATGAGTAACCACTTCATACTGGCAAGAATGGCCATCACAAACAATTTAACAAGCAAGTGTTGAAGAGGATGTGGGGAAAAGGGAACTCTAGTGCACTGGGGATTGCAGACTGGTACAACCACTATGGAAAATAGTATGGAATTTTCTCAGAAAACCAAGAATGGATCTTCCTTTTGACCAAGTAATTTCACTGCTGGGATTATACCCTAAGAACTCTGAAACACCAATCCAAAAGAACCTATGCATCCCGGTATTCATAGGAGCACAATTGGCAATAGCCAAGTGCTGGAAGCAACCTAAGTGCCCATCAGCAAATGAGTGGATCAAAAAACTATGGTACATTTACACAATGCAATTCTATACAGCAGAGAGAAAGAGAAGCTCCTACCCTTTGCAACAGCAAGGATGGAACTGGAGAGCATCACGCTAAGTAAAATATGTCAGGCAGTGAGGGACAAAAGCCATATGTTCTTGACCTTAACTAAAACCTAATCGACAAAAGAAAAAGCAAGCAGAATATACCCAGAGACATTGAAATTAAGAACAATCTGACAATAACCAGAGGAGAGGTGGGAGGCTATATTGGAGGAAATGTTTTCAGGAACAACTCTAAAGGGAACTTGGAGAAAACCAAATGGGGTGGTGGAAGCAAGGGAGGGAGGTGGGTTTGGCTGGGATGGGGGCTGACTGGTGGGGTGAAAATGCAGACAACTGTAATTGAGCAACAATAAAATAATTTAAACAAAAAATAAAGTGAGAGAGAAAAGAAAAAAATTAAAAACAGTAAATTATTAATAAAAATATATGAGCCAAACTGGAATGAAAAATCCACCACAGTATTGTGAAGAATAAATGAGCTAAAATAAATATAGGTTGTGTGGGAATAAGAGGCAAATAGGAAAAAAAGAAAAGTCTAAAAGATGTTTAGAGAAATGGAAAGTGATTTAGAAATGATAGAAGGTGAGGGAATACTAAAATTGAGGAGCAAATACTAGGCTAAGAGAGGGAAAAATTAAAATTTGAGATGTAAGAATCAAAAATAAAAAAGGAGACTAAAGAAAAATAAAATGGCAGGCTGAAAGGAAAACAGAATAAAGACAAAAATAGAAAAAAACAAGCTAAGATGGCAAAATTGAAATTGGAGAAGAAAAAAAGAGCAGGAGATAGGCCCAGTAAAATTTGATATTTGAAATACAGAATTAGTCTACAGCCATACCACCCTGAACGTGCCCAATCTAATCTGAAATACAGAATTAGTGAAGCTCTAAAGATAAAATTGAAAAAAAAAAAACAAAGCAACAACAACTATTCTACCCACAACCAACTAGCAAAGATTGTTAAAGGTGGAGAGAGAATGCAGGTACTTTTAAGAGCAGTGAAAAAGGATGTGAGATGACCCTTGACAAGAAAGTTGTTTTTTTTTGTGTCTGGATGGAGGAGAAATATTAAGAGTGAGGAATGGGTACAAGTTGTAGCAAGAGAGAAAACAAAATTTGAAATGAAAATAATTCCAGGAATGGGGGAAGTAAAATGGGCTAAGAGGAGGGAGGGGAAAAATATGTGAATTGAAATACACTATAGTATAAAATCTAGTAGCTTAATATATACAAACTTGCTCAACAAGAAATGAATATTAAAAAGCTATGAAGGAAAGAACATATTCCAAATCATGAAGAATACAGAGGGCCCAGAGACACATGAAAAGATACTCAGCATCACTAGCCACCAGAGAGATGCAAATTAAAACTACAATGAGATACCACCCGTCAGAATGGCCAACATAAACAAACCAAGAAACAAGTGTTGAGAGGATGCGGAGAAAAGGGAACCCTAGTGCACTGTTGGTGGGATGCAGACTGGTACAGCCACTGTGGAAAATAGTATGGAGTTTCCTCAAGAAACTAAAAATTGAACTGCCTTTTGATTCAGCAATTCCACTGCTGAGATTATATCCTAAGACCCCTGAAACACCAATCTAAAAGAACCTATGCGCTCCAATGTTCATAGGAGCACAATTTACAATAGCCAAGTGCTGGAAGCTACCTAAGTGTCCATCAGCAAATGAGTGAATCAAAAAGCTATGGTACATTTGCAGGATGGAATTCTATGCAGCAGAAAGAAAGAAGGAGCTCCTACCCTATGTGATAGCATGGATAGAACTGGAGAGCATTATGCTAAGTGAAACAAGCCAGGCAGTGAGGGACAAGTACCATATGATCTTGCCTTTAACTGGTACAGAATCAACAAAACAAAATGGGAGGGAGGGGGGAGCACGGGGGGTGGGATAGGAGTAAAAAAAATTGCAAAAAAATAATTAAAAAATCAACAAAACAAACAAGCAAACAAAATATAACCAGAGTCATTGAAAGTAAGAACAATCTAGCAATAGCTAGAGGAAAGCTGGAGGGGACAGAGGGGAGAAGGGTTTTCAGGAACAAGTCTAAAAGGTACATGGACAAAACCTAAAGGGAGGGTGGAAGCAAGGGAGGGAGGTGGGTTTGGAGGGGGTAATGGGGGAGGAGTGGGGAGAAAATACAGACAACTCTAATTGAACAACAATAAAATAATTTAAAAAATAAAAAATATTCAACAAAGTTTTGATAAACGGGAACTTCCTTTAACTGATTATAAACATTAGTGACACTATCCTATACCATGGAAATCTGAATGCTTTACACTTGAGATCTGGAGCAAAGCAAAACTGTTTGTTTCACCACCCTCTTCAACATTGTATCAGAGGTTCCAGCTAGTGCAATGCAGCAAACAAAAGAAAACAATCCCCCAAATTGACCCTCTTAAATTCTGGAGGAATATTAAAAATAATTTTCAAAGTGTTCTTTATTGTTGACCGAATTATTTCTTTTTCCTTGGGGTCAGTTGTTTTATTTTTGGTGGTGTTCTGTTTCACTCATGCATTTGGGTTTTCTTTAAATGTCTATTGAGTCCTCCCCACCTTTGTTTATATTTATGATTGAGACATATGTAAGTGCAACATTGCATTTGTCACATCCTATCCAACAGATCATATTTTTTACTGGGAGGGCAAACTCAAAGATTTTGGGTAGCAATAGCAGAGGATTCACAAAAGTAAAGAAGTATCCTGTGACTACCTCAGCTCTGTCTCTTCATGCTTTATTTGGGGGTTCTGAAATAGCAGCTTACTCTAGCCTGTTTTTTTTTAATGTAGAAAGAATAGCATTGGCATTAGAAGATAAGTCTGAAATCAGCATGTCTGAGATTGAAGAGCTGCCAGCAAAGCCAACCTTGGACATCTCCCATGCGTTGGTTTCCTCATGTACAAAGTGGGACAGTAATAGTACCAGTGGCCTGTGCTGATGTGAGCATTGGATGGCAGAATGTGTATTAAGGGTCTGGCACAGAGTAGATGTTCCATAAACATATTTGCCTTCTCCTTCCTTCTTTTGGTGAAAAAAGGGCTCAACCCTCTTGGGCATTATTTTTAAGTGATGACTTCCATGTGCTCTAAGTCCCTAAACATTTTGCATTGTCACAAATAAATGAATAATAATTGGCCATCCAAAATATAATAAGCATCTCTAATAGCAGGATGACTGTCAGTGTCTCTCCAGCCTGAACTTGACCCACTTCATTTCATAACTTTAAACTCCATTTTATACCCCATAGAACTACTTTATTATTTGTGCCTGCAATCTCTGAGTTTATTTGTATAAAAAAAAAGAGAAGTGGTTTCTTGTTGTTGGTGTTCCTGTAAGCTGCAAGTTTAGCTTCCAGCTGGAAACTGGATGATATAGTGGGCAAAAACCAGGGAGGAGGCCCTGGAGCTATGATGTACTGGGCCCAATTTATTATGCAGCAAGATCGTCCTGCAGGTATTCAAGGAGGGAGACCTCTAGTCATAGTGAGTACAGGATACTGAATGCAGCCACCTCTGCATTCTTGTGAATCCTTCAGTGGGCACCTGTGATCTCCCTCCATATGATACAAATCACAACTAACAGCTAACTTCACTGTAACTAACAGCTCATCCTCTTAGGTAGAACAAGGCAAATTATAATTTCTGAGGCCTTTCCATAAAAAGTTTTGAATTTAGCTACAGAACCTAATCACATTAATACCACAATGTAGAAGGCAAGCTGAAGTCTGTATGCTCTTCCAAAAATGTGTATCAGGTGAGCAAAGCTCTCTGGATCAGGGAAACTTCCATTATAAATGCCAGAGGTAAACCTTTTCATGTAGAGTGATAAAAGGACATATGAGAGACAGTTTGTCCAGTAAACAGGAACTCTAGCAACAAGGGCTCCTGCTCTTCACCAGGGCAATGGCTTTCTAAAAACTGTTGTTTTCAATTTGCTATAAACCAAGTGAAGTTATAGAATTACTGAAGAAGTTAAAATCATTTTTGTTTTCATTTGTCTGAAGTAGCACTGCCTTCTGAGAAGAGCTTCAGTTCAGTATGTGCTGTGTGTTTTTATTTCAGTCATAATATAAGCATGGCTGTTGTTACCATCTAATTAGATGATCTTAAAAAATATGCCTAGTAGTCCAAATTTTGTCTTGTGGTAGAACGCTGTAGTATTGACACCCAACTTGTTGGCACTGTTCCATACTGTCACCCCGAATAGTTCTTCCCACAGAGTTTGAGCTTAGCCATTTGCCTTGCTTTGACCAATAAGAAAATAGCATGTGTGACACAAACAAAGACTTTAAAAGCACTTAAATACCAGGACTCACACCTCTTGCTGCTCTTGGAATCTTTACCATGGTTTCCATGTAATGAAGTGGCCTGCTAGATGATGACAGTCATGTGGTCCAGTCACCTATGTAACACTACTCAATGGCCAGCCAACATTCCCAAGCACAGTTGTCTACACAAGCAGCAGCTAAAACAGAACGAGGGAACCCAGATAAGACCAGCACAGCGACACCTGTTCAGCCGAGATTCATTCAAATTTTTCACCCTGAGAATCACGATCTAAGTCAGTAGTTATTGTTTTAAACCATTAAGTTTTGGGTGATTTGTTATGCAGTAAATGCTATTTATACCTGCCTATTTATGATTTAATGGAATGAAAAAAAGAATAAGCCTTAGAATAGTCACTGCATATATGATGACACTTCTAACCAGGCATTATTTTTTTCCCTTTGCAGAAATAGAATAAAGAGTGTCTTATCTATCCCATAAGAATGTTGCTGTGAAAATACCTTTATTTTAAAAGAATTCCTAAAGGAGTTTTACAGAACTACTCAAGATGCAGTGCAAGAGCCCCATTCCCTTCTCTAGATGCTCTCAGAACATACTAGGTAGTCTATCAACATAACTCCTGCATTATGCTGATACTTTATGCATGTAAGCAGCACTTACAATTTTGCTTTCAGCACAAGCCTCAGACCTTGGAAAACAGAGGACACTTAACATAGGCTTTCAAATGAAAGTCAAAGCACTCTCCCAACTTTTTTAAAACTCTAGCATTGCCAGAACTCACATCCTTCTCTTCTGCTTAACAGGTGTTATCAGATGATATGAAGGTCTCCTTGGATAGCCTTTCCCACTGCAGTAACTTCCCTCTGCTTCCTGTCAGTTGGTTTTCAGCTCCATTCATAGGGATTGTTACATTACTTTTATTTTTCCATTTCTGAATTTCTCTTTTGACTAAAACATCTCTCTCCAGCTGCTCCTGGTTTTCATCGTACTTCCAATCCTGGCACATTTGGTCTCCTTGGCTCATCATTTCCTTATGATTTCAGTGGCCTTCTACACACTCTGGGGTCCCATGGGTGTGGGTATGATTCTATTCCAAAGCTCCTCATTTTCTCTAGCCTCCCCCAGAAAATCCAGCTCTTCTACCCCTGCCACTCATGCCCTGGAGGAATATTTTCTACCTTCAAGGCAGTGAAATTACTTTCTCAAGCTTGGACACCCGCCTCCTATTTGACAAAAGTATGGCTTTTGTTCAGACATGTACAGCTCACTCTTGCCCTCCCAATTGGGAGTTGCATCAAAGGGGAAGGGATGAGCTGTATAACAGGAGGCTGTTGTGCACGTCACACTGTATCAATGTGTGTTTCTAAAAAACGTGATCCAAATATCCTTACCTGCTCTGCAGTTTACTTAAAGAGTGATTCCCGCAATAATTCAACTCAACTACCCTTTAGGTTAGAGACTCTACTACTTTCAACAGATTTTATCTATACCAATGATATCTTAGTAGAAACTGCCATGCCACACATATGGCAGCAAAGGAAACCACACATATGTGGCAGCAAGACTACTTCCCAAATTGTCATGTCACAGGCATTTCTGGGCTTGTGTTGCCCACAAGCTCCTCTCTCATCTTGCCCACTGTTGCCAATCACCCATCTTTCCTGTTGGTGGGGTGTTAGCAGCAGTCCCAAAGTGATCTGTTAGTGCAAACAACTTTTAAATTCATTTGTAGCTGTACCCTGACAGCTAGTAGCTTAGGTGATTTCCGATCATGCCTCCTGAATACCTAATTGGTCTTTGTCCTTCAGTTTCTCTATACTCCTCTTATCTTCCACAAATAGTAAAGGGCTAAGGGACACAAGGAGTGCTTCACTTTCTCTTCATTTTCTCACACTAGTATTATTCTCTAATTTTTGCCAGGTACTTGTGAGATCCCACCAAATTCCCACATCCCATTCCCAAAGGCCTGTCACAAACACATCCTCTGACCTCCAGCTCCTGGAATTCCTCTTCCTCCTCCACGTCATAGGACAGGGTGTGAATTTTGATGTCATCAGCTGAGAGATCAATGAACTTTCCATCAGGATACTCCAGCCTGTCTTTGGTAGGGGACTGATCTTCAATGAATGTGGTCTCACAACAGTCGGCTGCCACACCATCTTCCCAGGAACACAGCACACCCTCGGAGTAGAGGATGATGTTGGGATGGTAGTGGGACTCCACTGACTGCTGAAGGGTGTTGGGGTCCAGAAGGTGCTGGACTGGCTCATTCCTCCTGCTATCCAGGGTGGCAACTGCTGCACTGCCTACCACCCGACAGTTCTGGTACTGGGGTGCTGGGTAAACAGACACCAGGCCATCTCTGCCTTCAGCCATGAAGTTTCTGGTGTGAATTAAGCCATTCCGCTTGCCAGCATTGTTGATTTTACTGTGTACCAGCACACTCTTCTGTTCAATTAAGCCATCCATGGTGCCCTTCCCACCCAACTGGGTGTCAGGCTGAGGCTGTAAGGCTGGGTGTCAGGGTCACACTTGCCTCATGGAATCCATACCACCTGCAGGAGAAGGAAACAGATGAAACAAGAAAAATAACACCTGAAAAACAGCTAACCACCCAGTCCCTTGTTGTTTCAGGTGTACTAGTCAGCCAATATGCACCACTGTTAAGAGTGTGAGATAATATTACAGCCATACCTAATCTGCTGATTTTTAGAAAACGTTCTATCAGAGAAGCAATCCAAAGTAAAGCAGAAACTAAGTATTTGCATCTTCACAAAGTCTTTGTTTACAATAAAGGAGACTCTGAAGGAATTGGAACCACTTCAGCTCTACAGAAACATAGCATGAGCAGCAGAAATCCTGAAACTCAGGTAAACCCATTCACATTAGCCAGTGTACAGGGAAAATTAGGCTGTAAAACACAGATGGATTCTTCCAGGTCTATTGCTACTCATTCAAGAAAACAAACAAACCAACAAACAAGAACCCCAAAGAAGAAAGGTTTAGAATATCCCACACAGATTTAAAAGATATATAACAAGAACACTCATACCATTAGTACTGTATATGGACAAAATTCGCAATTGGGGAGCATGCACATATACATAGAAATCTCTCCTTTAGCTGTACAAGCCCCAAATGTGAAAAAAAAATATCTTGAGGCAGGTACAACTTAGGTCTCTATAGTTTGCCACCCAAAGTGCCAGTTGAGAACTGGTAGCATCTGTACCACCCAGAATTTTGTTTGAATTACAGAATCTTGAGAACCACCTGGAGCTACTGAATTAGAGTCTGCATTTTAACATGATCACAGTGATTATTTTGCATATTGAAGCTGAAGGGCATTATTCCATTCTATATAGAGCAAACTTTAACCTATTGTTCAAGTTGGGTCCAATTTAAAATTGACTGTTCACTATATTTTTAAAGTAGTCAAATAAATATATCAAACGATTTACCCCTCCAAAGAACTTTTAAAGTTTATTTTTATTTTTAAAATTATTTTATTGATGCTCAATTACAGTTGTCTGCATTTACCCACTACCACTCCCGCCACCCCAGCCAAACCCATTTCCCTCCCTAGCATCCACCATCCTCCTTGGTTTTCCTACATTTGTCCATTATAGTTGCGCCTGAAAACCCTTCCCCTGTATTATCCCCTCCCCCTCCCACCTCCTCTCTGGTTACTGTCAGATTGTTCTTAATTTCAACGATTCTGGGTATATTTTGCTTGCTTTTTTTCTTTTGTTGATTAGGTTCCAGTTATGGGCAAGATCATATTGTATTTGTCGCTCACTGCCTGGCTTATTTCACTTAGCATAATGCTTACCAGTGCTACTCATGCTATTGCAAAGAGTAGGAGCTACTTCTTTCTCTCTGATGTGTAGTATTCCATTGTGTAAATGCACCTGAGTTTTTGACCCATTCATTTACTGATGGACAGTTAGATTGCTTCCAGCAGTTGGCTTTGTGAATTGAGCTCCTATGAACACTGGGGGTACATAGGTTCTTTGAATTGGTATTTCAGGATCTATAGTGTATAATCCCAACAGAGATATTGATGAGTCAAAGGGTAGTTCTATTTTTAGTTTTCTGAGGAAATTTCATACTCTTTTCCACAGTGGCTAAGTCTGCATGTGCGCGAACAGTACATTAGGGTTCCCATTTACCCACAACCTCTCTAACACTTGTTTGTTGATCTGTTTATGATGGCTATTCTCACCAGTGTGAAATGGTATCTCCTTGTGGTTTTAATTTGCATCTCTCTCATGGCCAGTGATCTTGAGCATCTTTTCATATGTTCCTGGGCCCACTGTATGTCCAAATCTGGACATACATCATTGAAGTGTCTGTTCAAATTCTTTGCCCATTTTTAAATTGGCTTTTATGTCTTCCTGAAGTGGAGTTGTATGAATTTTTTACATATTTTGGACATCAGACCCTTGTCCAAAGTATCAGAAAATGTTTTACCATATGACTGCTGTCTTTTGATTTTAATGATGGTTTCTTCAGCCATATAGAAGCTTTTTATTTTGGTGAGATGCAATTTGCTTATTTCCATTATGTCCCTTGCTCTAGGAGACATATCAGTGAAAATATTGGTGCATACAATATCTGAGATTGTCCTGCCTATGTTCTCCTCTAGGACTTTTATGGAGTCATGACTTATATTTAAATTTTATCCATTTTGAATTTACTTTTGTGTATGGTGTAAGTTGGTGATTGAGTTTCTTTTTTTTTTTTTTTGCATGTAGCCGTCCATGCTTATCCAGGTATTTATTTGTTAAAATTGTTTTATTGTTCAATTACAGTTGTCTGCATTTGCCCCCCACCCCAGCCAAACATCCCTCCCTCCCTTGCCTCCACATTCCCCCTTGGTTTTGTCTATATGTCCTTTGTAGTAGTTCCTAAAAACCCTTTCCCCCATTGTACCCTCCCACCTCGCCTCTGGCTAATGTTAGATTATTCTTAATTTCTATGTCTCTGGTTATATTTTGTTTGCTTTTTTCTTTTGTTGACTATGTTCCAGTTAAAGGTAAGATCATAGGTTTTTGTCCCTCACCCCCTAGCTTATTTCACATAGCATAATGCTCTCCAGTTCCCTCCATGCTGTTGAAAAGGGTAGGAGCTCTTTCTTGCTCTCTGCTGCGTAGTATTCCATTATGTAAATGGATCATAGTTTTTGATCCATTCATTTACTGATGGACACTTAGGTTGCTTCCAGCATTTGGCTATTGTAAATTGTGTTACTATAAACATTGGGGTGCATGGGTTCTTTTGGATTGGTGTTTCAAGGCTCTGAGGATATAATCCCTGCAGTGGCATTCCTGGATCAAAGGCAGTTCCATTCTCAGTTTCCTGAGGAAATTCCATACTGTTTTTCACAGTGGCTGTATCAGTCTGCAATCCCGTCACAGTGCACGAGGGTTCTCTTTTCTCTACATCCTCCCCGACGCTTGTTTGTTGCTTTGTTTATGATGACCATTTTAACTGGTGTGAAGAGGTATTTCATTGTGGTTTTAATTTATACTTTCTGATGGCTAGTGATGCTGAGCATCTTTTTGTATGTGTCTGGGTCCTCTGTGTCCTCCTTGAAGAAGTGTCTGTTCAAGTCTTTTGCCCATTTTTTAATTGGGTTGTTTGTTTTCCTGGAGTGGAGTCATGTGAGTTATCTAAATATTTTGAAGATCAAACCCTTGTCTGAGATATCATTAGCAAAAATGTTTTCCCATGGGGTTGGCTCTGTTTTCATTTTAATGCTGTTTTCTTTAGCCATGCAGAAGCATGTTAATGTGATGAGGTTCCACTTGTCTATAATTTCCTTTATGTCCCCTGCTTTAGGGGATATATTAGTGAATATGTTGCTGCATGGAATGCCTGAGATTTTTCTGTCGATGTTATCCTCTAGGAATTTTATGGTGTCATGACTTATATGTCTTTTATGCACCTTGAGTTTATTTTTGTGTATGGTGTAAATTGGTGTTTAAGTTTCATTTTTTCATGTGGTTGTCCAGATTTCCTAACACCATTTGTTGAAGAGGCTATTTTTAGTTTATTTTATGTTTCTTCTCCCTCTGTCAAATATTACTTGACCATAGAGCTGGGTTTATTTCTCAGCTCTCTATTCTATTCCATTGGCCTATGTATCTGCTCTTAGGCCAGTAAGAGGCTGTTTTGATTACAGTGGACTTGTAATACAATTTAGTACCAGGAATTGTGATCCCTTCTACTTTGGTCTTCTTTTTCAAAATTACTGCAGCTATTCAGGGTCATTTATGATTTCATATAAAGTTCTGAAATGTTTGTTCTATATCTGTGAAATATGTCATTGGTACTTCAATAGGAATTGCATTGAATCTATAAATTGCTTTGGGTAGTATAGCCATTTTGATGATGTTAATTCTTCCAAACCATGAACATGGTACATACTTCCATTTGTGTCTCCCTTAATTTCCTTCTTCAGCGTTTTATAGTTTTCTGAGTACAGGTTTTTTACCTCCTTGGTTAGGTTTATTTCTAGGTACCTTATTTTTCTTCTTGCTATACCAAATTTTTTTTTCTGAATTCTGATATTTCATTGTCAGTATAGAAAAATGCCTTTGATTTCTGAATATTGACTATTTATCCTGTTGTTTTGCCAAATTCATTTATTAGGTTGAGCTGTTAGTTGGTAGAGTCTATAGGATTTTCTATGTACATTATCATGTCATCTGCAAAAAATGCCAGTTTTGTTTTCTCTTTTCCAATTTGGATGCCTTGTATTTCTTTTCCTTGTCTGATTGCTGTGGCTAGGTCTTCCAATATTATGTTGAATAGGAATGATGAAAGCAGGCATCCTTGTGTTGTACCTGATCTTAATGGGAAAGCTTTTATTTTTTGCCAATTGAGTATGATGTTGGCTGTAGGTCTCTCATACATGGCCTTTATTATGTGGAGAAATGCCCTCTCTGTTCCTACCTTGCTAATTGTTTTTATGATAAATGAATGCTTTACCTTATCAAGTGCTTTTTTCAGAACTTTTGAAATAACCAGGTGATTTTTGTTTATTATTTTGTTTGGGATGTATTATGTTTATTGATTTGCAAATATTGTACTATCCCTGCATCCCTGGGATGAACCCCATTTGATCATGGTGTATGATCTTTTTAGCATATTGCTGGGTGCAGTTTGCCAATATTTTGTTGAGAATTTTAGTGTCTATGTTCATCAGCAATATTGGCCTGAAGTTTGCTTTCTTTCATATTTATGTCTTTATTTGGTTTTGGGATTAGGAAGATGCTGGCTCTATGGAAAAAATTTGAGAGTCTTCCCTCTCCTTGGATTTTTTGGAATAGTCTGAGAAGGTTAGGGGTAGCTCTTCTTTAAATGCTTTGTGAAATTCTCCTGTGATACTGCCTGGTCCACTGCTTTTGTGTGTCGGCAGTTTTTTCATTACTGTTTCAATTTCACCTGCTCTTATTGGTATGTTCAGGCTTTCTGCTTCTTCTTCCTTCAGTTTTGGAAGATCATATTTTTGTTCATTTCACCTAGGTTTTCAAACTTCTTGGCATGCAGTTTTTCATAATATTTTCTCAGAATCCTTTATATTTCTGTGGTGTCAGTTATCATCTCTCATCTTTCATTTCTGATTGTGTTTATTTTGGTCCTCTCTCTTTTTTTCTTGATGAGCCTGCCTAAAGACTTGACAATTTTGTTTATCTTTTCAAAGAACCTGATCCTGGATTTATTGATTCTCAGAATTGTGCTTTTAGTCTCCATGTCCTTTAATTCTGCTCTGATCTTGGTTATTTCCTTCCTTCTACTTTGTCTAGGCTGTCTTTGTTTTTGTTTCTCGACTTCTTGTAGGTAAGGGTTAGGTTGTTTATTTAAAATGTTTCTGCCCTGGCTGGCGTAGCTCAGTGGATTGAGCGCAGCACCACACGATTGCAGTTTGATTCCCAGACAGGGCACATGCCTAGGTTTGAGGCCAGTTTCCAGCAGGGAACTCACGAGAGGCAAACATTCATTGATAATTCTCTCCTTCCCTTCCCCTCTAAAGATAAATAAATAAAATCTTAAAAAAATAAAAATAAATAAATAAGATGTTTCTATGTTTTTAGGTAGGCCTATATAGCTATGAATTTTCTTCTTACGACTGCCTTCACTGTGTCCCATAAGTTTTGAACTGTTGTGAGTTCATTTTAATTTCTTTCCCAAACTTTTTGATTTCTTCCTTGGTCTCATTCTGGACACATTGATTCTTTAATAGCATCCTATTCAATCTTTATGAATTTGAGTGTTTTTTTTTCTTATGTTGTTTTCTAGTGGTTGTCCCTTGTGGTTGGAGACCTTCTTGATATGATTTCAATTTTCCTTAATTTTTGACGCTTGTTTTGTGTGCTATCATGTGGTCTACCATAAAAAATGTTCCATACGCATTGGAAAAGAATGTGAATTTTTCTTCTTTTGCATGAAAGTTTTTGTGTGTAGCAGTTAATTTCATTTGATCTAGGGCATTGTTCAATACCATAATAGCTTTGTTGATATTTTGTTTGGAAGTTCTGTCTATTTTTTACCACCGGCTTTTGAAACACCCTGCTATGATTGTGTTGCTGTCAATATCTTTTTTAAGTCCTCCAATATTTCATTTACATATTTGGGTGCTCCAATATTGGGTGCATATATATTTACAATATTGATGTCTTCTTGATAGATTCTTTTTGTGAGTATTATGAAGTGAACTTCTGAGTCTCTCTTTATTGCTGGGTTTTTTTTTTGAAGTCTATTTTGTCTGATATGAGTATTGCTACCTCGGCTTTATTGTTTTCCTGCCCATTTCTTTGTAATATTTGTTTTCAGCCCTTCACTTTCGGTCAGTGCAGGTCTTTTTTCTGAGATGGGTCTCTTGTAGGCAGCATATGAGTGGGTCGTGATTTCTTATTCATACGGCCATATATATTTTTAATTTTTATTTTTATTTAATTCTTGTTCAAGTACAGTTTTCTGTCTTATATCCCCAGCCCTGCCCCGCCACAGTGCTCCCCACCTCCCTCCCATTTCTACCCCCGACCTTAGTTATTGTCCATGTGTCCTTTATACTTGTTCATCTGAGTCCATCCCCTTTTCCCCTATGATTCTCTCCCCTCTCCCCTCTGGACCCTGTCAACCTGTTCCGAATTTGAGTGTCATTGGTCATATTTTCCTCGTTTGTTTGTTTTGTTTAGATTCATGGTAACGGTGATATCATATGGCATTTGTCTTTCACTGCCTGGCTTATTTCACTCAGCATAATGCTTTCCAGTTCCACCCATGATGCTGCAAAGGGTAGAAGTTCCTTCTTCCTTTCTGCAACATAGAATTCCATTGTGTAAATGTACCATAGCTTTTTGATCCAGTCATTTACCGATGGGCATCTAGGTTGTTTCACATTTTTGGCTATCATAAATTATGCTGCTATGAATATCGGGGTGCATAGGTTCTTTTGGATTGGCATTTCAGGGTTCTTAGGATATACCTCTAATAGTGGAATTGCTGGGTCAAAATGCACTTTCATTAGCCCTGGCTGGTGTAGCTCAGTGGATTGAGTGTGGACCTATGAACCAGACAGTTGCGGTTTGATTCCCCATCAGGGCACATTTCTGGGTTGCAGGCCAGTTCCCTGCAGGGGCGAGTTCTCAGCAGGGGATGCACAAGAAGCAAACATACATTGATGTTTCTCTTCCTCTCTCCTTCCCTTCCCCTCTAAAGATAAATAAATAAAATATTTTTTTAAAAAATGCACGTTCATTTTTAGTTTTCTTAGAAAATTCCATACTGATTTGCATAGTGGTTGTACCAGTCTGCAATCCCACCAACAGTGGACCAAAGTCCCCTTTTCCCCACACCCTCTCCAACATTTGTTGCTTATTGCTTTGTTTATGATAGCCATTCTCACCGGTGGAAAGTGGTATCTCATTGTGGTTTTAATTTGCATCTCTCTGATAGCAAGCGATATTGAGCATCTCTTCATGTGTCTCTGGATCCTTTGTATGTCCTCCTTGCAGAATTGTCTCTTCAAGTCCTTTCCCCATTTTTTAATTGGGTTAGTTGTCTTCTTAGAGTGAAGTCATGTGAGTTCTTTGTTTTGGAGATTAAACCTTTGTCTGAGGTATCATTGGCAAATATGTTTTCCCAGACAATTGGTTGTCTTTTTATTTTAATGTTGTTTTCTTTAGCAGGGCAGAAGCTTTTTATGGTGATGAGATCCCATTTGTTTATTCTTTCATTCATATTCCTCGCTCTAGGGGACATATCAGTAAAAATGTTGTTGTGTGAAATAACTGATATTTTCCTGCCAATGTTCTCCTCTAGGACTTCAATGGTATCACGGCTTATATTTAAGTCTTTTATCCACCTTGAATTTATTTTGGTTTATGGTGTAAGTTGGTGCTCAAGTTTCATTTTTTTGCACATAGCTGTCTGGTTCTCCCAACACCATTTGTTGAAGAGGCTATCTTTATTCCATTGTATGTTACTGCCCCCCTTGTCGAATATTAGTTGACCATAGACACTTGGATTTATTTCTGGCCTCTCTGTTCTAGTCCATTTGTCTATGTGTCTGTTTTTATGCCAGTACCCGGCTGTTTTTATTACAGTGGCCTTGTAATATAGTTTGGTATCGGGTATTATGATCCATCCTACTTTGTTCTTCTTTCTCAGAATTGCGGGTGCTATTTGGGGTCTTTTATTGTTCCATATAAATTTTTGAAGTGTTTGTTCTATGTCTGTGAAATATGCCATTGGCACTTTAATAGGTATTGCATTGAATCTGTAAATTGCTTTGGGTAGTATGGACATTTTGATGATGTTAATTGTTCCAATCCATGAACACGGTATATGGTTCCATTTGTTTGTGTCTTCCTTGATTTCTTTCTTCAGTGTTGTGTAGTTTTCTGCATACAGGTCTTTTACCTCCTTGGTTAGGTCTATTTCTAGGTATTTTATTTTTGTATTTGCTATATCAAATGAATTTTTTTTCTTTATTTCTGTTCCTGCTGATTAATTGTTAGTATACAAAAATGCCTTGATTTCTGGATATTGACTTTGTAACCTGCTGTTTTGCCAAATTCATTTGTTACTTTAGGCAGTTTTCTGGTAGAGTCTATAGGATTTTCCATGTACACTATCATGTCATCTGCAAACAATGACAGTTTTGTTTCCTCCTTTCCGATTTGGATGCCCTTTATTTCCTTTTCTTGTCTGATTGCTGTGGCTAGAACTTCTAATACTATATTGAATAGAAGTGATGAAAGTGGACAACCTTGTCTTGTTCCTGATCATAGTGGAAAAGGTTTTATTGTTTGGCCATTGAGGATGATGTTGGCTGTAGGTCTTTCATATATGGCCTTTACATAAACAAAAGCAAAAACAAAAACCACATGATCATATCATTAGACACAGAAAAGGCTTTTGATAAGGTACAACACCCATTTATGATAAAGGTACTCAGAAAAATGGAAATAGAGGGAGCATTCAGCTATATTTTTTGATTGGGACATTTAATCCATTTACTTTTAAGATTATTATTGATAGGTACTTACTCATTGTCATTTTTTTGTACCCGTGTTTGTCCTCCTCTCACTGTTTATCTTCCTGTTCTTAATGCTGACCCTTTAACATCTCTTTCAAAGCTCGTCTTGAGGAGGTGTGTTCTTTGAGGCTTTTATTTTTTTTGTCTGGTAAGCTCCTTATTTGGCCTTCCATTTTAATTGAGAGCCTTGCTGGATACAGTAGTCTTGGTTGCAGGCCTCTAGTTTTCATTACTTAGAATATTTCTTGCCTTTCCCTTGTGGCTTGTTGCTTTTGTATTGAGAAGCCAGCTGTTAATCTTATTGGTGGTCCCTTGTATGTTACTTCCTGTTTCTTCTTTGCTGCCTTTACGATTTTCTCTTTGTCTTGAAATTTTGCCATTTCAATTCTGATATGTCTTAAATTGGGTCTCTTCAGGTTCTTCTTCATTGGGACTCTCTGTGTTTCCTGGATTTGTGTGACTTTTTCTCTCTTCAAATTAGGAAAGTTCTGCATCATTACTTTTTCAAAAAAAGTTTTCTATCCCTTGCTCTTCGTCTTCTCCTTCTGATATTTCCATTATACATATATTATTACATTTCATGAAGCTCTGCATTTTCTTTAAATTCTCTTCATTCTTTCAGAGCCTATTTTTCTTTTCTTGCTCTTTCTTGGTGTTTTTTTTTTCTACCTTGTCCTCCAGCTTTCTGATTCCATCCTGTGCTTCATCAAGCCTGCTTTTGATTCCTTCTACTGTGTTCTTTACTTCAGAAATAGTATTCTTCATTTCCTCTTGGCTCTTGTTGATAGTTTCTATTTTCTTTTTTTTTTTATGTTGTTGGATATTGCAGTAAGTTCATTGTAGTTCCCCTGTAGTTTCTCTGTGAGCTCATTGAGCTCCCTTACAACCATTGCTTTGAAGTCAATATCTGATAGTTGAGTTGCCTCTATTTCATTTAGCATTCTTTCTAAGGTTTCCTCCTTTCCTTCCATTTGGGGATTGTTTCTTTGTCTTCCCACTGTTTGTGCAACTCTTCTTGTTTTCCTCATTTCTTATATTGATCTGTTCTTACTTCCTGGGATTATGGTGAGAACTTCTATGGTAGAAGGCCTGTGATATTCAGTGGCACAGTCTCCTTGATCTCTTGAGCCTGCTTGTCATGGGCTGTCATTTATGTTGGCTCTCTGGATGTCTTTGGGTTTTGATTGTTTTTAGGTCTTTTCTTGGTGGGTCTTTCCCACCAGCTGGTTAACTGAGGGTCACTCCATCCACCACATCTAGTATTCTGTTTGTAGGCTTGGACAAGTTGTGTTGAAGCTGATTCTTCTGTGTACAAGGTTTTGAGACTTCACTCTCAGTCTTGTTTAGCTTGTTGTTGTTAATTTTTCCACCATTTATTTGTATTTTCAGGTTGGCCCTGGGTTGAGGTTAGTGTGGCTTCCACTCCCTCCTTCACCTTATACCATGTTTATCTGTTGGTGTTTTCTTTGTTGGTGGGTTTCCTCTTGCACCATGCATACTGGTGTTCACAGCAATTACCTACTCACCTGAATTTTCAATATCCTCTATGATTTTTGGTCCCCAGTCTTCATATATGTTGGGATACAGTTGGCTGTTCACTCTGTTCCTCAGAAGATCAAGTATTGTTTTATCTGTGCACAGTGGGAGGTGGATCCTGCTCCATCTTATCATGCTGCCATTTCTCCAGGTGTTTCTTGAAGAGGCCATTTTTACTCCATTTTATTCTTCTGCACCTTTGTGAAATATTAATTGTTTATAAAGACTTAGGTTTATTTCTGGGCTCTCTATTTTGTTTCATTGTTCAGTGTGTCTGTTCCTATGCCTGTACCATACTGTTTTGATTACAGTTGCCTTGTAATATAGTTTGATATCAGGTATTGTGATCCCTCTTACTTCGTTCTTCTTTCTAAAAATCCCTGCAGCTATTCCAGGTCATTTATCATTGCATATAAATTTCTGAAATATTTGTTTTATGTCTCAGAAATGTCATTGGTATTTTAATAGGCATTGTGTTGAATCTATACATTTTTTGGGTAATATGGACATTTTGATGATGATTGTTCTTTCAATCCATGAACATGGTATATGCTTTAATTTATTTTTGTCTTTCCTAATTTCTTTCTTCAGAATTGTACAGTTTTCTGAGTAGAGGTCTTTCACCTCCTTGGTAAGGTTTACTTCTAGGTACTTCATTTTTCTTCATGCTATAGCAAATGGAATTTTTATCTTGATTTCTGATTCTGATGTTTTCTGGTTGGTGTATAAAAATGCCTTGGATTTCTGAATATGGAATTTGATCCCTACAGTTTTGCCAAATTCACTTACTAGGTCAAGTAGTGTTAGGGTGGAGTCTATAGGTTTTTTTATGTACACTATCTTATTATCTGCAAACAGTGACAGTATTACTTTCTCCTTTTCCATTTAGATGCCTCTCATTTCTCTTTCTTGTCTGATCACTGTGGCTAAGACTTCCAACACTATATTGAATCCAAGTGGTGAAATTAGACATCTTTGTCTTTTTCCTGATCTTAGTGGGAAAGCTTTAATTTTTGCTCATTGAGTGTATTGCTGGTTGTAGATTTCTCATGCACGACTTTTATCATGTTAAAGAATACTCCCTCTACTCCCATCCTGCTGAGTTTTTTAGCATAAATGAGTGCTGTACATTATCAAATATTCTTTCTGCATCTATTGATATGATTATGTGATATTTGTCTTTTCTTTTGTTCATGTTATGTATTACAATTGCTGATTTGTGAAACTTGTACCATTCTTGCATCCCTAGGATGAATATCAGTTGATCATGGTGTATGATCTTTGCGATGTATTGGTGGATGAAATTTCCCAATATTTTGTTGAGGATTTTGGCGTTTATGTTCATCAGCGATATTAGTCGATAGTTTTCCTTCTTTGTTGTATCTTTTCTCATTTTGAATTGGGATGATGCTGGCTTTGTAAAAAGAATTTGGGAGTCTTCTTTCTTCTTGGATTTGTTAAAACAGTCTAGAAGGATACAGTTTAGCTCTTCCTTAAATATTCTGTCAAGTTCTCCTGTGAAACCACCCAGTCTAGGGCTTTTGTGAGCCAGGAGTTTTTTGATTACTGCATTGATTTCATACAGACTTGTTATCTGCATGTTCAGGCTTTCTGCTTTTTCTTCATTCAGTTTGGGAGATTATATTTTTCTAGAAGTTTAACCACTTTAC
Organism: Sturnira hondurensis; assembly: GCF_014824575.4. Lineage (NCBI taxonomy): Eukaryota > Metazoa > Chordata > Mammalia > Chiroptera > Phyllostomidae > Sturnira > Sturnira hondurensis. The sequence goes on along the minus strand of NW_028081271.1, from coordinate 23,563,024 downwards.
CCTGGTTTTCAATTTTTTTTGGCAAGTAATTTGGTAGTAATTTCTTACAGTCCTTTGTATCTCTGTGTTGTTGGCTGTAATCTCTCCTTTTTCATTTCTGATTTTGTTTATTTGGGATCTCTCTTCTTTTTCCTTGATGAATCTGTTCAAAGTCTTGTTAATTTTCTTTATATTTTCAAAGAAGAAACTCCTGGATTTATTAACCCTTTGGATTGTTGTATTAGTCTCTATGTAGTTTAATTCTGCTCTGATTTTTGTTGTTTCCTTCCTTCTACTTGCTCTGGACTTTGTTTGTTTTTGTTCCTCCAGTGATTTTAGTTGGAAGGTTCAGTTGTCTATTTAAAATGTTCCTGTTTTCCAGGTAGGCCTTTGTTGCCTTTGAATTTCCCTCTTAGGACTGTCTTCACTGTGTCTCATATGTTTTGGACTGTAGTGTATTTATTTCCATTTGTTTCCATATCTTTGACTTCTTCCCTGATCTCATTCTTGACCCATTCACTGGTTAATAGCATGCTATTCAATCTCCTCGAGTTTGAATGTTTTTGAGTTTTCCCTTGAGGTTGGTTTCTAGTTTCAGTCTTTTGCACTCAGATAAAATGCCTGGTGTGATTTCAATTTTCTTAAGTATGTTGAGGCTGTTTTTGTGTCTAATTATGTGGTTTATCTTTGTAAACATTCCGTGTGCATTTGAAAAGAATGTGTATTTTGTTTCTTTGAGATAAAAAGCTCTCTATATATCAGCTAAGTCCATTTGATCTAGGATATTGTTCAATGCTGCCATATCTTTTTTGATACTTCATTTGGAAGATCTATCCATTTTTGACAGTGTGGTGTCAAAATCCCTCAGTATAAGTGTGCTGTTGTCTATATCTTTGTTGAAATCCTCCAAGATTTTCCTTACATATTTGGGTGCTCCTGTTTTGGATGCATACATGTTTACTACATTTATTTCTTCTTCATGGATTCTTCCCTTGAGTATTGTGAAATGTCCTTCAGTGTCTTTTTTATGGCTCTTGTTTTGATATCTATTTTGTTTGACATAAGTATTGCCACTCCCACTTCTTTTCCTATCTATCAGCTTGGAATATAATTTTTACAACCCTTCACTTTTATTCTGTGTACGTCATTTTTTTCTGAGGTGTCTTGTAGGCAGCATATGTGAAAGGCATGTTTTTTTATCCATTCAACTATCATATGTCTTTAGATTGGAGCTATTAATCTATTAACATTTAAGGTTGTTATTGAGAAGTATTTATTCATCCCCCCCCCCCGTGTCCCTGTGTTCCTATCACTTCCACTGTCACCTGTCACTCTTTTACTTCCTGTTGTAGTCCCTTTAGCATATCTTGTAGTGGTGGTTTGTTGGAGGCGTATTCTTTTACCTTTTTTTTTTTTTTTTTTTGCCTGGGAAACTCCTTGTTTTGCCTTCCGTTTTATTTGATACTCTTTCTGAGAAGAATAGTCTTGGTTGAAGACTTCCATTTTTCATTACTTGGCATATTTATTGCCATTTTTTCCTGGATTGGAGTGTTTCTTTGGAGAAATCAACAGGTAGCCTTATTGCAGCCCCTTTGTATGTTACTTCTTGTTTCTCCTTTGCTGGTTTTAAAATACCCTCTTGTTTTTAATACTTAGCCTTTTAACAATGATAGGTCTTAGAGTGTGCCTCTTTGGGTTCATCTTGATTGGGACCCTCAGTGCTCCTCAGCTTGCATGGTTTTTTTTTGTACAAGTTTGGAAATTTTTCTGCCATTATTTTTTCAAACCAGGATTTTATCTCTTGTTCTTTTTCTTTGCCTTCTGGTATTACTATGATTTAAATGTTTTTTAAACGTTATCTTGTTAAATGTTAGCTTTCTTCATATTTTTTAGCCTCATTTCATGCATCTGCTCTCCCTGGGTGTTTCTTTTCACCTTGTCTTTCAGCTTACTAATTTGGTCCTCTGCTTCATCCAACCTGCTTTTTTTTCTTCTAGTGTTTTTCTTTTATTCTATAAATTGTATTTTTCATTTATTCCTGGTTTTTGTTCATAGTTTCTATTTCTCATGTGTTTCTATTTCTTTTTCATTCTGTTGTGTTTCTCACTCAGTTCCTTGTAGTTGTCTGTGAGTTTTTTGAGAAGCCTTATAATCATTACGGTGAATTCTATATCCGATAGTTTCTCTACCTCCATTGCATTTAGCTCTTTTAGTGGGGAGTGTTCCATTACTTTTGATTGCAAATTCTTTTATTGTCTCTCTATTTTAGGGGAATTTGCTTGTTTGTTTCTGCAATTCTTGATGTTCTGCTTTCTAGCTATCTTTGTAAGGTGAATTTCTATGTTAGAAATTTTATGGGATTCAGTGGTGTGGTGTTTTCAGTCTTTTTGTCTGGACGCTCTAGGTTTCCCCTTTCTTCTGTTTGTGTGCGCTATATTGTTGTACTTGGATTTTACCTGTGGGTGGTTCTTTTGTTGGTGGGTTCTCTCCTCCAGCAGTTACATTGGTGTTCATAGCTCCCATCTAATCTTGTATGTGATCAGTGGTGGAGGAAGGCAAAATGGATTAAGACAGTGGGAGAGCATTCTATGGGATTTAAGTTACCAACAAGTAGAGAAGGGATAGGAGATCCTTTGGCTAAGTAACCATTAACCATGCCATTAACTGTGATATTTCACCCAAACAGCCACTTTTTATACAAAGTGAAAAAGAGATACGAGTTTTGTTTGAGGGAAAAAGAATTGTGAGCTGAATCCAGAAAAGAGAGCACTCGTGTGAGGTTAGATGAGATTTAGTGAGAATAAAAGATAGAAAGTAAGTGTAGTATGCAATAGGATAGAGTTAACCACAATAGTAATGCTCAGGAAAATAGTGAAATGGACTAAGACCAGGGAAGGGTGCTGTGTAGTAATTATAATTTTTATGGAATAACAATTTACAATAATACTGGAACAAGAATAATAAGACAGAACATATATGATCTGAATAACAAGAATATAAAGTATATGACCAAGAGTAGTATGTTTTTGGAACATGAGGGAATTAAAAGAAGTGAAACTAAAATACAATATGAAAGATAGCAGCACAATTTACAATAGCCAAATGCTGGAAGCGACCTAAATATTCATCAGTAATGAATGGATCAAAAATGTATGGTATATTTACACAATGGGATAATATACAGCAGAAAAAATGAGCTCCTACCCTTTGCAACAGTATGGGTGGAGCTTATGGAGAGCATTATGCTAAGTGAAGTAAGCCTTTTCTATCTGTGAAAGATAAATACCATATGATCTCACTTTTAAGTGGAACCTAATCAATAAAACCATCAATCAAGCAAAATATAACCAGAGACATTGAAAGTAACAATCTGACAGTAACTAGAGGGGCGATGGAAGGGGGTAATGGAGGCAAAAGGGGGAAGAGTTTTGAGGAACAACAATGAAGGACACAAGGACAAAACCAAGGGGGGTGAAATCAGGGGAGAGAGGTGGGGATGGTTGGGGTTGGGGGGAGTGATGAGGGGTGAATGCAGACAACTGTACTTGAACAACAATAAAATAATTAAAAAATATAGTAAGTCCTTAAAACAAAAAATATATAATATGAAAGAGAGAACAAGGCATAACAGTAAAACAATGCATTTAAACAAATAAACCAAAAACTAAACAGAAAGAAGAGAAATAAAAGGTACTAATAAAATAAAAATTAAAAATAACAAAACCCAAAATATACAATAACATGCAAGTTCTATAGGTAGACAAGTGAAATTTGTCTCAGTTTCTCAGTTGTTTGGATTAGTGTTGTACTCCCTCACTTGATCTCTCTCTGGACTTTTAACAGCTGAGGTCTTATTATCTTACTTGGAAAAAAAAAGAAAAGGTGTAAAGAATGAAAAAAAAAGAAGAAAAGTAAAAAAAAAGAAAGAAAGAAAGAAAAGCCTCCTGCTAGTTTTAAACAGACAAATGAGTTCTGCTGGTCTTCCTGGATTCTGCAGGAAGAGGGGGGCTGGTTTTCACTGTGATCCCTTAATGTGGTTTTTGGATGATGGGGGCTAGATCTAGGCTGCTATATTCAGAGTTGCCCAGCCTCCAACCCAGATCCTCCATGTGCTGCTGGACCCTCGTTGTGCATCTGCACTAGGCTGGCCCCTTTAATCCACTAGTTGTACTGCCCATGAAATACACTGATTAGAGTCAACTAACATACCAGTTTTCCCTCTTTGCAAGCTTGGGTGCTGCATACTCTCAAATCTCTTCAGAGCAGTTCATCTCCCCCACTAAATTAAGTCTTTTTGGGTTTCATCTATGTGTCCTTTATAGATGTTCCTGAAAATTCCTTCCCCTCTTGTTCCCAGATATATTCTCCCACCTCCCCTATGGTGACTGTCAGTTTGTTCTTAATTTAAATGTCTTTGGTTATATTTTGATTGCTTGTTTGTTTTGTTGACTAGGTGGTGGGGAGATGGAGACAACTATACTTGAACAACAATTAAAAAAAGAAATAAAAAAATTAAGTCTCTTTGGGACTGCTAATTCCCTGAACCCTGCCGACCTCTGAAAAGTCCATGTGGCATTCACCCACCTTGCTCTTCATTATCCAGCTGCTGCATCAGAGTTCCTTAAATAGCAGCTGAGAGCCTTTCACACAGCTTAAAGTTCTAACCAGATTAGAGACTAAGTGGGTCAGAGTCTGACATGGCCCAACCTTTCTCCCTTCTCCAGGTGTCACCGAGCTCCCCAATTTCTCTAGTAATGATCTAGCTGGTGAACACAGTCCCAGCAGGTAAACACTGCCTCTGTGTGTCTCATACTTCATCTTTATTCCTCCCAGCAACTTCAAGCATCTGTCTTTCCTGGTGCTGCACTGCCTTCCCTGCTTTGGTAGGGGAGGGACCTGCTGGTCTGGTTCTCCTCCAAAGATCCTGTGGCCACTGCTGACCATGGCATCAGGTGCTGGGTTGGGTGGCACAGTAGCCTTGATTCCCATGCAGGTCCCGGGGACCATACCATCCCAATGTATTTTCCTTACTTTCTTTATCAATGTCTTCTACAATTTTGGCCTCCAAACTTCATGTAAGATGGGATTTCATTGACTGTTCACTCTTTTCCTCAGAAGATTGTCTAGGGGTTTCATCTGGGTGCTGGGGAAAGTCTCAAGACTCTTAAGGTATAATCCCAGCATCAAGATTGCTGGGTCAAAAGGCAGTTCCATTTATAGTTTTTTTTGTTTTTTTTTGAGGAAATCCCATACTGTTTTCCACAGTGGCTGCACCAGTCCGCATTCGCACCAACAGTGCATTAGGGTTCCTTTTCTCCACATCTTTGCCAGCACTTGTTTAGTGGTTTGCTAATGAAAGACATTCTGAATGTGTGAGGTTGTATCTCATTGTGGTTTTTAATTTGCATCTCTGATGGCTAGTGCTGTTGGGCATTTTTTAATATGTCTACCAGCCTTCCGAATGTACTCCTTGGAGAACTGTCTGTTCAGATCGTTTACCCATTTTTATTTGGATTGTTAGTCATCCTGGTATTGAGACATATGAGATCTTTATATATTTTGGAGACCAAACCTTTGTCTGAGGTATCATTGGTAAATGTTTTCCCATACAGTTGGTTCTCTTTTCATTTTGGCTGATGTTATTTTTTGGCCATGCGAAAATTGTTAATTTTATATAGACCTATTTGTTCTCACCTTATTTCTGTGGCCTAGAGGATGTACTAGTGTAAATATTGCTGTATGGGATATCTAAAATTTTACTGTTTACTATTTTTTCTAGGACTTTTGTAGTGTCACTGATTATGTTTAAGTCTTTGGTACATTATGAGTCCATTCCTGTATGTGGTGTAAGTTGGTGGTCTAGGTTCAATATTTTGCATGTACCATTCCAGACCTCCCCAGCACCATTTGTTGAAGAGGCTGTTTTTACTCCATTTTATGCCTCTCCCCCCTTTGTAAAATATTAATTGACCATAGAGACATGGGTTTATTTCTGGGCTCTCTATTATGTTCCATTGATCTATGTGTCTGTTCTTATGCCAGTACCAGACTCTTTTGATTACAGTGGCCTTGTAATATACTTTGATATCAATTATTGTGATCGCTCTACTTTGTTCTTTCTCAAATTGCTTTGTCTATTGGAGGTCATTTTTGGTTCCATTTAAATTTTTGTAAGATTTGTTCTAAATCTGTGAAGTATGGCATTGATATTTTAATAGGGATGGTGTAGATTGCTTTGGGTAGTATGGACATTTTAATGATATTGATCTTTCCAATTCATGAAAATGGTATGTTCTTCCATATGTTTCTTCCTTAATGTCTTTCTTTAGTGTTTTGTAGTTTTCCAAGCACAAATTTTTGCCTCTTGATTAAGTTTATTCCTAGGTATTTTATTTTATTTTTCTTTTGCTATAGTTAATAGGATTTTTTATAGTTTATGTTTCAATATTTAATTACTGGTATATAAAAATGCCTTCAATTTCTGAATATTTACTTTGTACCCTGTTATTTTGCCAAATTCACTTATTAGGTAGAGTAGTTTTTTTGCTAGAGTCTATAGAGTTTTCTATGTATCATGTCATCTGCAAACATGATACAGATTTGACAGAAATGACAGATTTACTTCCTCCTTTCCAGTTCAAATGCCTTTTATTCCTCTTTCTTTTCTGATTGTTGTGGCTAGAAATTCCATTACTATGTTGAGTAAAATTGTTGAAAGTGGACACTTTTGTCTTCTCTCTAATCTTAGGGTGAAAACTTTTAGTTTTTGCCCATTGAGTATGCTCTTTGTTGTAGCTTTCTTGTATATGGCTGTTATTATGTTGAGGTATGCTCCCTCTGCTCTCACTTTGCTGAGGGTTTTTATCATAAATGGATACTGTATTTTATAAAATGCTTTTAAGTGTCTATTGATATGATCATGTGATTTTTTCTTTCATTTTATGTATGTGGTGTATTATGTTTCTTGCTTTGCATATATATACCATTCTTGCATCCCTAGGTTGAATACCACTTGAACATGGTTTGTGATTCTTGTAATGTATTGCTGGATCTTTCTGCTAGTACTTTGTTGAGGATGCTTTATTAGCATCCCTGTTTATCAGGAGTATTGGCATATAGTTTTCTTTCTTTTTTTGTGTGTTTTTACCTGATTTTGGAATTAGGATAGTACTCTCCTGATAAAAAGAATTTAGGGATCTTCTGTCATCTTGAATTTTGTGGAATAATTTGAGAATGGTAGGAGTTAGCTGCACTGTAAGTGGTAAAATTCACCTGAGAAGTGGTCCAATCCAGGGCTTTTATGTGCTGGGAGATTTTTGATTACTGCTTCAGTTTTCCCAGGTGTCATTGATCTATTTAGACTTCCTTCTTCTGGATTAAGTTTTGGAGATTATATGTTTCTAGAAATTTGGCCATTGTACCCAGACAGCCAAATTTCTTGGCATATAGTTATTTGTGGTAATTTCTTAAGATTTTCTTGTATTTCTGTGGTATTGATTGTATTTCCCCCACTATAATTTCTTATTTTATTTATTCAGGTCCATTCTATTTTTTCCTGATAAGTCCAGTTAAAGACTTGTAATTTTGTTTACGAGAACCAGCTTCTGGATTTATAGAACCTTTGAATTATTCTTGTAGTCTCAATGTCATTTAATTCTGCTCTGATGTTATTTCCTTTCTTCTACTGATTCTTGGCTTTGGTTGTTGTTCTTCTTTTTCTTAGATGTAGCATTAGGCTACTCAAAAATTTTCTAACTTTTTTAGATAGGCCTGTTTTTCTATGAACTTCCCTCTCAGGTCTGCTTTCCTTGTGTCCCGTAGGTATGAGGCTGTTGTGTGTTCATTTTCATTGTTTCCAGAAAATTTTTGATTTCTTTCTTGATCTAATTTAAAGGACGCATTATTTAATAACATGTTTTTCAGTCTCTGAATTTGAATATTTTTTTCCTTGAGGTTGGTTTCTGTAGAGGACTGGTTTGTTTTGGTCTGGCAAATGTGACTCAGCTCAGTATAGAAAACCTATATAAGCGATGTGGTGGGCGGGAGCCAGACCCCCAAACTGGGTTTTCCTGTGGGAATTAGGCCTTGAAAATTCATAAAGACTATTTTGGTTTGCTTTTGCAAAAACTCCCTCACACTGGTCTGAAACAGTAGACATTTATTGCCTATCTTTAAGGTAGTTTCCAAAGCTTGTGTGAATTTTCCCAAGGATGGAGCTAATCAGCTTGTCACTTTCCCCTTCTGCATTTGTTATTTTCATTTCTTTGATTGTACCTAAAATGTAGACAACAATATTCTCTGTAATAGATAATGAATGCTTCTTTGATGTAAGACCTGAGAAAAACAATAAAAGCCTGTCTAGGCAAGGTTCGGTGCACTCTTCCCTTGAGAGAGAGGCTAAGGCACTCTCCACTTCAGAGAAGCAGCTGCAGGACTCTCATCTTAAGAGAGAACCATCTCTTTTTCTCCACAGGAGTTCTGTAGCCTGTGCATTTGTTTTTGTCTTCAGTCACAACACACAGACTCTGTGGGCCAGAGTCTGTCATGGGTTTCTAGTTTCATGATGCTGTAATCAAAGAAGATGCTTGATAAGATTTAGATTTTCTTGAATATGTTGAGGCTTGTTTTGTTACCTACCAGATGGTCTGTCTTTGAAAAAGTCCTATGTAAATTTGAAAAGAATGTATATTTTGCTTCTTTGGAGTGAAAGGTTCTATATATATCAATTAAGTACATTTGATGTCGAGTGTTGTTCAATGCCATGAAATCTTATAGAATCTTTGCTTAGAAGGACTATGCATACTTGACAATTGGGTGTTAAAATTCCCAATGATGAGTGTTGTTGTCAATATCTTTCTTGAATTCCTTCAAGAGTTTTTTAATATATATATTTGGGTGCTCCTACATCAGGTGTATATGGGTTTACAAGGGTTATATCTTTCTGCTGAATTTTCTCCTTAATGATTATATCGTGTCCTCCTTTGTCTCTTCTTTTTTTTAAAAGATTTTATTTATTTTTCTTTAGAGGGGAAGAGAAGGAAAGAGGGAGAGAAACACCAATGTATGGTTGCCTTTCGTGTGTCCCCTGCTGGGAGTTGGCCTACAGGGAACTGGCCTGCAACCCAGGCATGCGCCCTGACTGGGAATTGAACTGCGATCGCCTTTGTCTCTTCCTATGGCTTTTGTTTTGAAATCTGTTTTGGCTCATATAAGTATTGCTATCACTTTTGTTTTTCTAGTTCATTTGCTTGGAATACTTTTTTTCCAGACCTTCACTTTCAGTTCCATTAGGTCTTTTCTTTTGAGGTGGGTCTCTTGCAGGCAGCATATGAGCAGGTCATGTTGTGTTATCCATTCAGGTACCCGGTGTTTTCTGATTGGAGCATTTAATCCATTTATATCTAAGGTTATTATTGATGGGTACTTCTACATTGCCATTCTCTTTCCTTTGTACCTGTGTTCTCTTTTTTTCTTCATTTTCTTTTTTAATAATCTTTTAATTTAATTCTTCTTCAAGTACAGCTTTCTGTCTTATATTCTCAACCCTGCCCACCCCCACCCTGTGCTCCCCACCTCCCTCCCATTTCCTCCCCTCACCCTTAGTTATTGTCCATGTGTCCTTTATACTTGTTCATCTGAGTTCATCCCCTTTTCTCCTATGATTCTCTCCCCTCTCCCCTCTGGACCCTGTCAGCCTGTTCCATATTTGAGTGTCATTGGTCATATTTTCCTCGCTTGTTTGTTTTGTTTAGATTCATGGTAACGGTGATATCATATAGTATTTGTCTTTCACTGCCTGGCTTATTTCGCTCAGCATAATGCTTTCCAGTTCCATCCATGATGTTGCAAAGGGTAGTAGTTCCTTCTTCCTTTCTGCAGCATAGAATTCCATTGTGTAAATGTACCATAGTTTTTTGATCCAGTCATTTACTGATGGGCATCTAGGTTGCTTTCAACTCTTGGCTATCGTGAACTGTGCTGCCATGAACATCAGGGTGCATAGGTTCTTTTGGATTGGTGTTTCAGGGTTCTTAGGATATACTCCTAACAGTGGAATTGCTGGGTCAAAAGGCACGTTCATTTTTAGTTTTCTTAGAAAATTTCATACTGTTTTCCATAGTGGTTGTACCAGTCTGCAATCCCACCAACAGTGAACTAGAGTTCCCTTTTCCCCACAACCTGTCCAGCACTTGTTTGTTTCTTTGTTTATGATAGCCATTCTGACTGGTGTAAAGTGGTATCTCATTGTGGTTTGAATTTGCATCTCTCTGATAGCTAGTGATATCGAGCATCTTTTCATGTGTCTCTGGATCCTGTGTATGTCCTCCTTGGAGAAATGTCTGTTCAAGTCCTTTGCCCATTTTTTAATTGGGTTGCTTGTCTTCTTTGAGTGGAGTCGAGTGAGTTCTTTATATATTTTGGAGATTAAACCTTTGTCTGAGGTATCATTGGCAAATATGTTTTCCCAAGCTGTTGCTTCTCTTTGTATCTTGATACTGTTTTCCTTAGCCATGCAGAAGCTTTTAATTTTGATGAGATCCCATTTGTTTATTCTTTCCTTTATGTTCCTTGTTCTAGGGGACGTATCAGTAAAAATATTGCTGCGCGGAATATCTGAGATTTTCCTGTCAATGCTCTCCTCTAGGGCTTTGATGGTTTCACGGCTTATATTTAAGTCTTTTATCCACCTTGAATTAATTTTGGTGTATGGTGTAAGTTGGTGCTCAAGTTTCATTTTTTTGCATGTAGCTGTTCAGTTCTCCCAACATTTGTTGAAAAGGCTGTGTTTACTCCATTTTATGTTATTGCCCCCTTTGTCGATTATTAATTGACTGTAGAGAGTTGGGTTTATTTCTGGGCTCTCTGTTCTATTCAGTTGTTCTATGTGCCTGTTTTTGTTCCAGTACCAGGCTGTTTTGGTTACAGTGGCCTTGTAATACAGTTTAATATCAGGTATTGTGATCCCTCCTACTTTGTTTTTGTTTCTTAACATTGCAGCTGCTATTCGGGGTCTTTTACGGTTCCATATAAATTTTTGAAATGTTCGTTCTATGTCTGTGAAATATGCCATTGGTACTTTAATAGGTATTGCATTGAATCTGTAAATTCCTTTGGGTAGTATGGACATTTTGATGATGTTAACTGTTCCAATCCATGAACACGGTATATGTTTCCAATTATTTGTGTCTTCCTTGACTTCTTTCTTCAGTGTTGTGTAGCTTTCTGCATACAGGTCTTTTACCTCCTTGGTTAGGTTTATTCCCAGATATTTTATTTTTGTTTTTGATATATCGAATGGGATTTTTTTCTTGATTTCTGCTTCTTCTGTTTCATTGTTGGCATACAAAAATGCCTCTGATTTCTGGATATTGACTTTGTATCCTGCTGTTTTGCCAAATTCATTTATTAGTTCAGGCAGTTTTTTGGTAGAGGCTATAGGATTTTCCATGTACACTATCATGTCATCTGCAAACAATGACAGTTTTTTTTCCTCCTTTCCGATTTGGATGCCTTTTATTTCCTTTTCTTATCTGATCGCTGTGGCGAGAACTGCTAATACTATATTGAATAGAAGTGGTGAAAGTGGGCAACCTTGTCTTGTTCCTGATCTTAGTGGAAAAGCTTTTAGTTTTTGCCCATTGAGTATGGTGTCGGCTGTAGACCTCTCATATATGGCCTTTATTATGTTGAGGAATGCTTCATCTATTCCCATTTTTCTGAGTACCTTTATCATAAATGGGTGTTGAACCTTATCAAAAGCTTTTCCTGCATTTATTGATATGACCATGTGGTTTTTGTCTTTGCTTTCGTTTATGCAGTGTATTATATTTTTTGATTTGCGTATATTGAACCATTCTTGTATCCCTAGGATGAATCCCACTTGGTCGTGGTATATGATCTTTTTGATGTATTGTTGAATGCGATTTGCTAATATTTTATTGAGGATTTTAGCGTCTATGTTCATCAGCGATATTGGCCTGTAATTTTCTTTCTTTGTTGTGTCTCTATCTGGCTTTGGAATTAGGGTGATGCTGGCTTCATAAAAGGAGTTTGAAAGTCTTCCATGATTTTGGATGTTTTGGAATAGGCTGTGAAAAATAGGGGTTAGCTTTTCCTTAAAAGCTTTGCAGAATTCTCCTGTGAAACCATTTGATCCAAGGCTTTTGTATGGTGGAAGTTTTTTGATTACTTCTTCAATTTCATTTGCTGTTATTGGCCTGTTCAGGTTTTCTGCTTCTTTTTCATTGAGTTTTGGAAGATTATATTTTTCTAGAAATTTGTCCATTTCACCTAGGTTTTCAAATTTCTTGGCATACAGTTCTGCTTAGTAATTTCTTACAATCCTTTCTATTTCTGTGGTATCAGTTGTAATCCTTCCTCTTTCATTTCTGATTGTGTTTATTTGGGTCCTCTCTCTTCTTTTCTTGATGAGCCTACTTAAACGCTTGTCTATTTTGTTTATCTTTTCAAAAAACCAGCTCCTGGATTCATTGATCCTTAGAATTGTGCTTTTAGTCTCTATGTCATTTAATTCTGCTCTGATGTTGGTTATTTGTTTCCTTCTACTTACCCTGGGCTGTCTTTGTTGTTGTTCCTCGAGTTCTTGCAGGCATCGGGTTAGGTTGTTTGTTTGAAATATTTCTATCTTCTTTAGGTAGGCCTGTAATGCTATGAACTTCCCTCTCAGGTCTGCCTTCAATGTGTCCCATAGGTTTGGGCTGTTGTGAGTTGATTTTTATTTGTTTCCAGAAGTTTTCTGATTTCTTCCCTAATTTAAATCTTGACCCATTCGTTGTTTAATAGCATACCATTCAGTCTCCATGGTTTTGGGTGTTTTGGGTTTTTTCCTGTGAGGTTGATTTCCAATTTCAGTCCCTTGTGATCAGAGAAAATGCTTGGTATTATTTCTATTTTCCTAAATTTGTTGAGTCTCGTTTTGTGTCCTATCATGTGGCCTATCTTTGAAAATGTTCCATGTGCATTTGAAAAGAATATGTGTTTAGCTTCTTTGGGATGGAGGGCTCTATATATATCAATTAGGTCCATTTCATCTAGGGTGTAATTTAATGCTGCAATATCTTTGGTGATATTTTGTTTGGAAGATTTGTCCATTTTTGGCAGTGGGGTGTTGAAATCCCCTACTCTAATTGTGTTGCTGCCAATATCTTTCTTGAAGTCCTCTAAAATTTTCTTTATATATTTAGGTGCTCCTATGGTGGGTACATATACATTTACGATGTTAATGTCTTCTTGGTGGATTCTTCCCTTTAGTATTATGAAGTGACCTTCTGGGGCTCTCTTTATGGCCCTTTTTTTGAAGTCTATTTTGTCTGATAGGAGAATTGCTACCCCGGCTTTTTTTTCTTGTCCATTTGCTTGGAAAATTTGTTTCCATCCTTTCACTCTTCGTCTGTGGTGGTCTTTTGTCCTGAGGTGTGTCTCTTGTAGGCAGCATATGTGTGGATCATGCTTTCTTATCCATTCAGCTATTGTATGTGTTTTAATTGGTGCATTTAATCCATTTACGTTTAAGGTTATTATTGAAAGATACTTATTCATTGCCATTTGTGTACCTGTGTTCCTCTCTATCTCTCTCTTTTCCTTCCTTTCCTTAAAGGAGCCCTTTTAGTCATTCTTGTAGAGTTGGTTTGGTGGAGGTGTATTCTTTTAGACTTCTTTTGTCTTTGAAGCTCTTTATTTGGCCTTCTATCTTGATTGAGATCCTTGCTGGATACAGTAGCCTTGGTTGTAAGCCTCTGTTTCTCATTACTTGGAATATTTCGTGCCATTCTCTTCTTGCTTGGAATGTTTCTATTGAGAAGTCAATAGGCAACCTTATTGGGACCCCCTTGTATGTTACTTCCTTTTTCTCCCTTGCTTCCTTTAGGATTTTCTCTTTGTCTTGGAGCTTTGCCATTTTAATGATGATGTGTCTCACAGTAGGCCTCTTTGCGTTCCAGCTGATTGGAACTCTCTGAGATTCCTGAATCCGTGTGACTTTATCTCTCCTCAACTTAGGAAAATTTTCCGTTATTACTCTTTTGAGTAGGTTTTCTATTCCTTGTTCCTCTTCCTCTTCTTCTCGTATTCCTATTATTGGAATATTATTATGTTTCATGTTGTCTTGCATTTCTCTTAAATTCTCCTCATTTTTTCTGATTCTCTTTTCCCTTACTTGGTCTGTCTGGGAGATTCTTTCTATCCTGTCTTCTATCTTACTTATGTGATCTTCCACCATATCGATTCTATTCTTTGTACCTTCTACTGTGTTCTTCAGTTCAGAAATTGTATTCTTCATTTCCTCTTGGCCTTTCCTGATGGTTTCTATTTCGTTTTTCCTGTTGGTATAATTTGCAGAGAGTTCATTGTAGCTCCCCTTTAGTTTCTGGGAGCTTGTTGTAAGCTCTTTGAATTTCCTGATAACCAGTGCTTTGAATTCAATATCTGATAGTTGGCCTGCCTGTATCTCATCTAACATTCTTTCTGAGACTTCCTCCTTTTCTTTCATTTGGGGATTTTTTCTTTGTCTTCCCATTGTTTGTGTTGCTCTTGTTGGCCCCAGCTTCTTAAAGTGATCTGTTCTGGTTCCCTGGGTTTATGGTTTGAACTTCTGTGGTAGGATGCCTGTGAGATTCAGTGGTGCAGTCTCATGCAGGTATCTTGGTTTTCTCCACATCCACCTACTCCTCATGTTGGTTTCCAGCTGGTCAAATGTTTTCTTCTGGTCTCACTAGCTGCAGCAGCCTGAAGGGCTATTACTGTGGCCTTTCTCTTGTCTTGGTGAACTTAGCTGGTCTCGCCAGTGCCCTCCCAAGATCCAGACTGGTGTCACTCTCCCGTGCCCAACTGAGAGCAGGTTTTTCCGCAGGCTTCCCAGCCCTGGCCTCGAGTGAGGGCGCAGGCTCCCCGCCTGGCTTTCCTGGATTGAAGGCTTGGGCTTGGACCTTTCCCAGTGCTGTGGCTGAACACACAGGGCAACTCAATTCTTCCAAGCCCGCAGCCACAGCCTGACTCCTGGTGCTTCTCAGTCTGCGCCAACCTGGGTAGGGATGGAGCTCATGACTGGCGCTCTTTCAGTGGCCCTTCCAGCAGCCTGCAGCTCCCTGAGACTGTGGAAGTTCAGGCTGAAGTCTGGCGCTCTCAGTTCCCCAAGCTGGCCTGACTCCCGGTGCTTCTCAGTCTGCCAGTAGTCTGCAGCTCCCCTTGACCGTGGAAGCGCCGGCTCGAGTCCCCTGCTATCGGGAATGCGGGCTACCGGGAGTGCATGGGGACTTCTAGATCCCCAAGCCAGTAACCACAGCCTGACTCCCCGTGCTTCTCAGTCTGCGCCCAGCTGGGTAGGGAGGGAGCTGGTGACTGGTGCTCTTCCAGGGGCCCTGCCAGCATCCTGAAGCTCCCCAGGACTGTGAGAGCACTGGCTCAGGCTACTGGGAATGCTAGGGTGGCTCAGTTCCCCAAGCCGGCAACCACAGCCTGACTTCACGGGTTATCAGAGCTCTTTGGTTTGCTTGCCAATGCCTACTCCTCTCTCTGCCACTACAGGCAAACTGATCTCTCCTGGTGTTTTCCAATCTATGCCTGCTGGTTAGAGAGGGTGCCGGTGATTAGTTCTTTCCCCGGGTTGTTGTTGCCTGTCCTTGGCTCTCAGAACCAGGGCGACCCGGCCAGGGCCCTGGTGCGGCCCGGCGGAGGGCCTGCAGCCTCTGCGCTCCCTTGTACCTTGTTGATCTACAGTTGTCTCCTCTCCTCAACCTCTGGTCATTCAGTGTCCGCTACACTCTCTGTGGTTCTGCCTTCCTATATACTGGGTCCCTGTTGGATATTCACTGCGCTCCTCTGCAGATCAGCCCATTTTTTCTCTGGCATGTGGAGGGAAGCGAAATCCTTTGTCCTACTCCGCCACCATCTTCCTCCTGACTCTCTTCATTTTCTTAATGCAGTCCCTTTAGCATGTCTTGCAATGCTGGTTTGGTGGGGATGTGGTCTTTTAGTCAATTTTTTTTTTTGGTCTGGGAACCTCCTTATTTTGCCTTTCATTTTAAATGCAAGTCTCGCTGGGTAGTGTAGTCTTCTTTGCCAGCCCTTGCTTTTCATTACTTGAAATATTTCTTGCCATTCCCTCTGGCTTGTAGAATTTCTATGTAGTAATCAACTAATTGCCTTATTGAGGCCCCCTTGTATGTTTAGCGGTTTTTCCCTTGCTGCCTTTAATATTCTTTCTTTGAAAATTTTCCTATTTCTATTATGGCATTGTCCTGTTTGGATTCATCTTGATTGGGAATGCTCTGTGTCTCCCGGACTTGCAAGAGTTTTTCTCTCATCAGGTTAGAGAATTTTCTGTCATTATTTTTTCAAACAGATTTGCTATGCCTTGCTCCTGCTCTTCTCCTTCTGGCATTCCTATGACACAAATACTATTACATTTCATGTTGTCCCTCAGCTTTCTTAAACCCTCTTCATTCTTTTTGAGACCTTTTATTTTGTTACTCTGTTTGGGAATTTTTTCTCTTTTTCATCCTGCTCAATGATTCAGTCCTCTGCTTCATTTTGTCTGCTTTTGAATTCCTTCTACTGTGTTCTTCAATTCGGAAATTGTACTCTTCATTTACTCTTGGTTCTTATTGATAGTTTCTACATCCCTTTTTATGCTGATGTAGTTTGCAGTACTTTGCAGCTTCTCTGTAGGTTTTTGTTGTTCTCACTGAGCTCATTGAACTTCCTTATTGCCATTATTTTGAACTTAATTTCTGATAGTTTACTTGTCTGTATTTCATTTAGCACTGTTTCTGGGGATTCATTCTTTCCTTTCCATAGGAAGATGTTTCTTTGTCTCCTCATTTTAAGTACTACTCTAATTTGTTTCTGCTTCATAGTTGGATCTGTGTTGACTGCCTATCTTAGTGGTGTTAACTTCTATGGTGGGAGACCTGTGGGGTTCAGTGGTGCAGTCTTATTGATCTCCTGAACTTGATGCTCTTGGGATGCCCTTGAAGACATTTATGTTGGCTCTCTGTGACTCCAGCCATCTGTTCCTAGCAGAGAGAAACCTCTCTGGATGCTTGTTTTCTGGGTTGTTTTTGGGCTCTGGTGCTGTAGGCTGGGGAACCTAGCTTGGGTTGTAGACCCCACACTTTTCAGGGGGAAGCCTGTGGCCACTGGAATATTCCTCTGGCACTTTAGCTACTGCTTGTGGGAGCTCAGCCAGCCATCTTGTGTTTCCTCTGCACTCTGTACTAGTTAGGTTGTGGTGAAGCTGATTCTTCTGTCTGCCTAAGGGTATAAGGCTTCTCTCCAGCTACTGTGCAGTTTTTATTCCAGATAATTCCTCCACAATTTAGTTGTAATTCCAGATTGGTCTTGGAAGGAGGTTAGTATAGCTACCTCTCACTCTCCCACCATCTTGGATCTCCTGGACATGTGTCACACCTGTGATGTTCCTGTGCACCTTGCCTTAATAAAGTTAAGAACTGGCAATTATTCCAAGAATAAAAAATGACAATACCTGTGTGATCACAAACCAGTGCCTAGTCTATGAAAGGCAACATTTACCTTAAAGGAACACACAGTCAGCCCTTTGTGTCCTCAGGGTCTGCTGAAGTTTGAACTTTCATCAAGCAAGTTCCTAGAACTTCATTTAGCCAAAGAGCTGCCATTCTGTTTTTTAACTGGGAGGTACTTAGGTCAATAGTAAACATAGGTCAATAGTGAACATAAGAAAACTACCATGATACTTCTTAAAACAGCTAATCATTCCCATCTCATCTGTATTTTAATTAAAGGCAATAGCCGATTTCAATTAAAGAGAATAGAAGCACCATTTTCCTATGAGTTGGACTTTGGAGGCTTTCTAAACTTAAACCAGGAAATACCCTCCACCCACAAGTAACTATCATCTTTCAGCACAAATGTAAACCACCCAGAGTTGGAAGCCAGGCTCCAGGAGGATGGAAGCCAGCTCTCCAGAGTGGACTATGGCCTGAGCAGAGGTGGACTCAGCCTCAACACAACATCACTAGTAAAATGTTCAAAATGAGAAATTCAAACTCCTTCCACTAAAACTAGGGAATGATGTCAGCATGTATTGAGCACCTGGCATGTGGCAAATGTATACTGAGCATTTTCATGCATCTGCCTGACAGGCATATAGTCACACCACCTGAGAGTGGGCATTGTGCTGATCATGGGAGGGAGTATGGTGACTAGACTGCCATCTGGCCAAGATACTGAGTAGAGCACAGGAATAAGATCATCTTTGAATAAGCACTAAAGTATATCTAGTGCTCTATACAAGAAGAACCCTGCCTTGAGTGAATATGCACAATAACTGCACGCAATAATTCAGGGGATTTGAAAAAAGCCTCCTGTAGAGATCTCATCTAAGGTAAGACCTAAAAGGTGAGAAGGAGATGAAGGTCAAGACAAATGATAAAGTGTTCCAGGTTGAGGAAAGAGCGTTTCAAATGTTTTAGGCTCTGAGGCAGGGAACAAGGAGAGTGGACAGTGGAACTGGATGGAACAGAGGGTTGTAAGAGATTAGAGGATGGGAAGGATGGTGAGAGCACCATCCTTGGGAGTCCAGGGAGGAAAAGGAGAGGCACTGAGATGCATATCTTAGAAGGCTGGAGGCAGGAGTACCATCCAAGGTGAGAGCAAATGGACCTTAGGCAGGGGCATGGATGAACAGATGTGTGCAGTCCAGAAGGCATGTAGGAGGAAGTATCAATAGGCCTGGGTACCTCCTTGAGTAAGCATAAAGGGTGGATATAGTGAAGAATATGAAGACTCTTCATTCTGGCCCAGGCCACTGGCAGACCCTAGATGCTATTTACCAAAATAGAAAACAGTGGGTGAGAAGTGAATTTGGGAAAATTGTTGTGGTAATGATAAATTCACAAATACGAAGTGAGCTGGATTTAGGGGCGCTGCACCTCATACCCTGGCTCCTGCTTTTGCAGGGACTGACAGCACCATCTTGGCTCATACATACTAGTACACAGGTGTAAAACCACTAGGGCAGTCAGTGACAGATGAAGAGTTGGTTAATAAATGCCTAGCATGTTAGTCCCTTGGCTGGGACAGTCAGAAGCAGATATCCCACAGGCCCCAGTATAATGCATAATGCACCATTTGTCAGAAATTTCCTGTCTTATTTCACTTTATTCTTCCTCTACTGGTGCTACAAAATTTTGTCTTGGTGTCTGCTGCTTGGGGAAGGAACCCAAAACATCAAACTATTGTCCAATGAGCCTCTGAGGTGATTTCTGTATAGACAAGGAAACCAAGGGAGCTACCTTGCATGTCTATAAGCTCAGAACTCTATGATATTACTGAATTACTGCAAGTTGCTTCTCATGTCAGAACTTGTAGATGAGGGTAGATGTTTGCCTTGGTGTACCCAAAGAGAAGATACCTTAAAGAAATGGAAGGTCTCCTAAACCAGCAAGATCTAAGGGTAATATGTTGATTTGGATGAACACATTTTAAAGCAAAAACTGTGAACAGGCCTGTGAAACAATTCTCTCTGAAAATTCACAATTACAGGCACAGAGTGTGTAGAATCACAAAGGCTTAATCCCCAAGGGAAGGGTTCCTCATTGCTAACTAATAAATTGGAAATCTGGTTTCATAGAGGAGTCTTACAATGTGTTATAATCTAAGCCTGCCATCGGAAAAATTAATTCACTCACAGTCTGTAGGAAAACAATTAGGTTTCCTGGCCTTTGGGAGACCCCAACTCACAAACTCTTCACCAAGAAAATGAATCCCCAATGGGGCCATATTTCTGGTGGTGTCTTTCACATTATACAAAGTCCTGAATCACAACAGTGGATAACCGAAATACAAAGAACCAGGAAAAGTAATAGGTAGGATTTGAACTCAGGTGTATCTAACTATAAGGTTTACATTCACCTCATTCAGCTCAATTAAGTTTTACACATCGCATGAGAAGTTGGGCAGACATGTCAGACTGTGAACCCCCATCAGCAGCTCTCACACCTGAAAGGCATGTGGTATTTCAGGAAGATCTGAATTCTATTGCTATCTCTTGTTTTAATTACAATTTCACTCATTAAAAAAATAACAGATATGGAGATTCCGACAATGAAGATACTTCCTACGAAGGGCTTTGGTGACTAATTAGGCTCAAATTTAGAAAATAAAACAAATCAACCTATTCTACTGAGAGGTGTCTCACACAATGTTCTTCAGGGAGAAGCCTGCACTAAGCTACCTGTTTCCTGCACTGAATGCCTGCCTGCGTTGCATTCCTGCCATCCGAGCCAACCCTTATAAAGGAGTTTCTGGAATTCTATTTCAACCAATGGGACTGAGACTTTCCCTGTCCAATCAGAATCCACAGCTATATCCCCATCAGCATCTTCACAATCAGAGCATCTCCATTCTGACCAGTCAGGACAGTGCCTTTCAGACCAATCAAACTGCAAGGACTTGGAGTCCTCTATGCATGAGGACAAATCAGGGACCAATGGTGGGGATTTCTGTCCATATAAGTCAGCTTCACTCTGGCTCAGAGAGCACACTTTCCCTTTCCAACTTAAGAAACTATTTTTCTGGCTGGAGTTGAAACACCAAAAACTTCTCATCAGAGCACAGCAAAGCAGACCAGTGCAGGGCAGAGTGCAACAGAATAGAGTGGACCAAGACACTGCTGTCTAGCTGGAGAGGGACCTTGACTGCCAGGGCTGCCTCACAGCTGGTCTGCTTCATAAATGTGTTGGAACACTATTGAGCTATTATACAGTCATGCTGTTGTTATCACAGCTCTGCTGTACCACATATGAGCTGTTTTCACTGAATAAAGTTTCCTTCTTCACCACACTTCAAATTGGGGATTCCTGTTCTCGTTGAATTGGCACCAACAATAACTGGTTGACAGATATAATTCATATAATGTAAAATTAACCTAACTTTTTAAAGTTTACAGTTCTGTGGGTGGTAGTATATTCACAGAGTTGTGTAACCCTTACAACCACCTAATTTCAGAATATATTAATAGCTTCACACACATTAAGCAGCCACTCCTCATTCCTCATTCCTCATTTCTATTCATCAGTCCTGACCACCACTAATCTATCTTCTGTCTCTACGAATTTGATTATTCTGGACACTTTCATTAATGTAACCATATAATATGTGATTTTTGTGACCAAGGTCCTTCAGTTAGCATAATGTTTTCAAGGTTCATTCATGTTGTGGTATGTATCAGGGCTTCACTCATTTATATGGCTGAATAACAATCCATTGTCTGAGTATACGGCATTTTGTTTATTGCTTTCATTGGGAGTGGTTGTTATCATCAAGCTGCTATATAATGCTGGGCTAATTATGATTGCATCTTTCTTGTTGAATGGTTAATAAAATAATGCATTTTCTATCAAATATATAGTGAGGACAAAATTGTCTTAATAGAACAAAGCATAAAAACAATAACAAACAAATAAAAAAACATAACAAAGCAAATAAACCTTAAGTCTGAACATCTGGGGTGAGGGCAAGGTGTTTCACATATGGTCTGGAACACAGAGTGAGAGACATCATAGATTTTTGGTAAGCAAAGTCCAGCATGTCTCAAACATTAGCTGTGCCAAAGAAAACCCCAATTGGGTTCTTTGACAGACAGGTCATGGAACCTCCTGGTGAAAGAGAGCACTTCAGGCTAAGCCTGTCTCTTCACTGTGAAATAGAAATTCAGATACCCAAAATATAGCAGAGATTTTGACATGTCTGAATTTCACATCAGAATAAGACAGCCAGCCCCTCAAACTTCCTCACAAAAAACAGGATCTAAAAAAAATTTGTTTCATCTGCTGCTAGTCCCTAGAACATACACTCTTTTTAAAGAATCCTTGCCTGCTCTACCAGGAGTAATTAATTATGCATATGACGATATTATGCATAGACTTATCCATGTAGAAACTGAGATTGTATATTACAGGTTGAACTTTTCCCCAAACTTGTTTTTGATGTTTAATAAATACTTTGTTATGAGAAAATAACTAAAAAAATCAAAAGAGAGTTTTGGGAACCAATGTTGTAAGTGTAATAATTTCCAAACCAAGGCATTAATCAAGTAAAGACAAATGTAGGTACTAAAATTTTCTCATATTGCTTTCCTTCTTTTCTGGGCCCATGAAAAATTCTAGATTAAAACATTTTTTTTCTGCTATCCCCCACTTTCCCATCTCCCATCCTATAAGCCTTCAACAGGAAGACTTAAAGATCTGCACTGTTGGGTTTAGGATTTGTCTATGTGTGAGGTGGAAGAAATTTTACAAAGTAGTAGCTGGTATCTGAACTTCTGTGTCTGATTAAAAACCTTATTTTCCAAAGTTTTGTGAAGTAACAGTGAACACAAAAAACCCTTCTGATCAGCCTCTATTTCATTTATTTTCATTCTGGTCTTTATTATTTCCTTCCTTCTACTCATTTTGTGCTTTGTTGTTCTTCTAGTTCCTTTAGGTGAAAGGTTAGATTATACTTTTGATAATTTTCTTTTTAAACAAAATTTATTGGGGTGATACTGGGTAATAAAATTATATAGGTTTCAAGTGTGTAATTCTCTTTTTAAAAAGACTTTATTTATTTATTCAAGAGAAGGAAAGGGAGGGATAAAGAGAGGGAGAGAAACATCAATATGTGGTTGCTTTTCATGTGCCCCTTATCAGGGACCTGGCCTGCAACCAAGGAATGGGCACTGACTGAGAATCGAACCAGTAATTTTTTGGTTAGCAGGCCTGTGCTCAATCCACTGAGCTACAGCAACCAGGGTACAAGTGTACAAGTCTATAATAAGTTATCTGTATATTGCATTGTGTGCCCACCACCTAAAGTCAATCATATTCTCTAACTGTGTATCTGAACCCCTTTAAACTTTACTCTCCACCCTCCAGTCTTCCCTTTGGTAACCACCATACTGTTGTCTATGTCTACAAGTCTTGTTTTATTCTTGTTTGCTCATTTATTGCTTTCAGTTCTTGATTTTTTCTGACTTATTTCACTTAGCATGATATTCTCAAGATCCATCTGTGCTGTCACATATGACAGTATTTCATCTTTTCTTATATCTGATATACTCAATTGTACTGCATTCTATTTATTTAATCATCTATAGAAGGACACCTCAGTTGTAACCATACTTTAGCCACTGTGAATAATGGTGTAATGAGCATAGATGTATATATATCTTTGCAAAGAAATGTTTTCAACTTTTTTTACATACATACCCAGGAAGAGGATTGCTGGATCATATGATATGTTTATTCCTAATTTTTTTAGGAACTCCATAGCATTTTCCAGAGTGGCTGTTACTAGTTTACATTTCCAGTAGCAAGCAGTGAATGAGAGTTCGTTTTTCTCCACAACCTCTCAAACACTTGTTATTACTTGTCTTGTTAACAATAGCAATTCTAACAGGTGTGAGGTGGTATGACATTGTAGTTTTGATTCATTTCCCTAATAGCTAGTAAAGAATCTTTTCCTATATCTATTGGCCATTTGTATGTTTTTTTAGGGAGAAGTGTCTGTTCACATCCTCTGCCCATTTTTATTTAGATTATGTGTTTGTTTGGCATTGAGTTGTATGAGTTATTTATATATTTTGGATAGAAACCCCTCTCAAATCTGTTGTTGGCCAATGTCTTACTCTGCAGAAACTTTTTAGTGTGACATAGTGCCATTCATTTATTTTTACCATTACTTCCCTTACCTTTGAGGTCAAATTCATAAAATCTTCTCTAAGGCCATGGTCCATAAGTTTAGTACCTATGTTTTCTTATATGCATTTTATTGTTGCAGGTCTTGTATGTTAGCAAATATTGCTTCTTCTTTAATTTTTGGAAGAGTTTGAGGAAGATATGTATCAAATCTTTTTTAAATGTTTGGTGAAATTTACTAGTAAGGACACCTAGTTCTGAATTTTACTTTTAGGGATATTATTGATGTTTTTTAATTTTATTACTATTGGTATATTTAAATTTTCCAGTTTCTTGCCATTCAGTCTCAGAAGATTATATGTTTCTAGGAACCTAGCCATTTCTTCTAGGTTTTTGCATTTGGTAGCATATAGTATTTCATAGTATCCTACTATGATCCTTGGCAATTCTGTGGTGTCTGCAGTAATTTCTCTTTCATTTCTAATTTTGTTTATCTTCTTTTCTCACTTAGTGAAACAGAGGTTTGTCAATTTTATTATTCTTTTCAAAGATTCAGCTCTTTATAACAGTAATGTTTTGCATAGTCTTTTTTTTTCTGTATTTCATTTAATTATGCTCTAATTTTATCATTTTCTTTTTGCTGAGTCCGGGCTGCTTTTGTTCATTTTCTAGTTATTTAAAATGGAATGTTAGATTTTTTTACATGACATTTATGTGTGTGCATGCATGTGTTTCTTGAGATAAGTCTGTAATGATATATTCTTTCTTCTTTTTTCTGCTTTTGCTGCATCACAAATTCTGATGTGTCATATTGTCATTTTCATTTGTCTCTATATGTCTTTTGATCTCACTTTTAAAAGTATTTTTGGTTATGCTCATGAAGTGTCCAATTTTTTTCTCCCCCTTTTCTTCTCTGCCATGCACTCCCCTACTCTCCAGTATGCCCATCTCTTCATTCATGTCCATGATTTGTACATGTAAGTTCTTTGGCTTCTCCATTTCCTATGCTATTCTTAACCTCCCCCTGTCTATTTTTTTACCTACAAGTTATGCTTCTTATTTTCTGTACATTTCCCCCCATTCTACACCCACTGTCTCCCTCCCCAATGATAAACCTCCATGTAATCTCCATTTCTATGATTCTGTTCCTGTTGTTTGCTTATTATTTTTATTTTTTAGGTTCAGGTGTTGATAGTTGTGAGTTTGTCAACATTTTTCTCTTCATAGTTTTGATCTTCTTTTCCTTTTTTAAGACCCTATAACATTTCATGTAATAAGGGCTTGGTGATGATGAACTTCTTTAACTTGACTTTATGTGAGAAGCACTTTATCTGCCCTTTCATTCTAAATGAAAGCTTTGTTGGATAGAACAATCTTGGATGTAGGCCCTTGCCTTTCATGACTTCAAATACTTCTTTCCAGCCGTTTCTTGCCTGTAAGGTTTCTTTTGAGAAATCAGCTGACAGTCTTATGGGAACTCCTTTGTAGGTCACTCTCTCCTTTTCTCTTGCTGCTTCTAAGATTCTCTCCTTATCTTTCATCTTGGGTAATGTAATTATGATGTGCCTTGGTGTGTTCCTTCTTGGATCCAACTTTTTTTAGGACTCTCTGAGCTTCCTGGATTTCCTGGAAGTCTATTTCCTTTGCCAGATTGGGGAAGTTCTCCATTATGCTTTCAAATAAGTTTTCAATTTCTTGCTCTTTCTCTTCCCTTTCTGACACCCCTATGATTTGTACATTGGAATGTTTAAAGTTGTCAGAGGCTCCTGAGCCTTCCTTCATTGTTTTGTTTATTTATTTATTTATTTAGACTTTATTTATTTATCTTTAGAGGGGAAGGGAAGGAGAGAGGGAGAGAAATATCAATGTATGATTGCCCCTCATGTGTCTCCTGCTGGGAACTGGCTCGAAACTCAGGCATGTGCCCTGACTGGGAATCGAACCACAATTCTTCGGTTCGCAGGCCCACACTAAATCCACTGAGCTACATCAGCCAGGGCTCCCCTCATTTTTTTTTTTTTGAATTCTTGTTTCTTCATTTTGTTCTGATTGAATGTTTATTTCTTCCTTCTACTGCAAACCATTGATGTGAGTCTCAGTTTCCTTCCCTTCACTATTGGCTCCCTGTACATCTTCCTTTATTTCACTTTTTATAGCCTTTGCTTTTTCCTGTATTTTGTGAAAATACTCAGCCATTTCTGTGAGCATCCTCATCATCAGTGTTTTGAACTCTGCATTTTGGTAGGTTGTCTACCAAAATGTATTTTGTATTTTTTATCTGTATTTTTTTCTGGAGCTTTAATCTTTTGTTTCATTTGGGCCATATTTTTTTTTTTTTGTCTTGGAATGCCTGTTATGTAGTAAGGGCAGAGACTTAGGTATTTGCCAGGGCATGTCAACCCATGTTGCTGCATTGTGGAGCTGTATTTGGGGGAGGGGGTCTGAGAGGGAACCTAACCTTGGTTAGGTTTATTCCTAGGTACTTTATTTTTATTTTTGCTATATCAAATGAGATTTTTTCTAATTTCTGTTCCTGATATTTTGTTGTTGGTGTACCAAAACAAATCAATAAATGCCATTCTCATATAAACAAAAGGAAAGACAAAAATCACATGATCATATCAATAGATGCAAAAAAGGCATTTGATGAAGTACAGCATCCATTTTTGACAAAAACATTCAGTACTGTGGGAGTAAAGGGAGCATACCTCAAAATAATAAAGGCCATATATGAGAAACATACAGCCAATATCATACCCAATAGGCAAAGACTAAAAAAGTTCCTCCTAAGATCAGGCACAAGACAAGGTTGTACACTTTCACTACTTCTATTCTATATAGTATAGGAAGTTCTAGCAAGAGTAATGAGACAAGAAAAAGAAATAAAATGCAACCAAATTGCAAAGGAGGAAATAAAACTTTGTTTACAGATGATATGATACTATACATAGAAAGCCCTACAGACTTCTCCAAAAAACTACTGGATCTAATAAGTCAATTTTGCAAAACAGTGGGATAAAGTCATTATTCACTGTGGTTTTAATTTGCATTTCACTGGTAATTGATTAGTGATGTTAAGCATTTTTCTGTATGTCTGTTGGCCATCTGCATGTCCTCTTTGGAGAAATGTATATTTAGATACATTTATTTCATTTTTAATGTTGATTTCTATTAGTTCCTTTTATATTTTAGACATATACTCTTATTAGATGTTTCATTGGTGAATATCTTCATCTACTCATTACCTAGTCATGTTTATTTATGGTTTCCTTCATTCTGCAATAACTTTTTAGTTTGACAATAGTTCTGTTAATTTTATTTTTTGTTGTCCTTGTTTAATAAGACATAAAGATATTGTTAAGATCAATGTCAGAGTTTACTGCCTATGATTTGTTTAGGAGTTTAATAGTTTCAGGTCTTACATATAAGTCTTAAATCCACTGTGTGTATTACTTTTGTATATGGTGTAAGAAAGTTCTTTACTGTCTTATAATTTCCCATGTTTAGATCTTTTACATCCTTGGTTAACTTTGTTCCTAGTGATCTCACCTATAAGTGGGACCTAATCAACAAAACAAATAAACAAACAAGCAAAATATAACCAGCAACATTGAAATTAAGAACAAATTGACAGTAATCAGAAGAGAGGTGGGAGGGGAGAAGGGAAAGAGTTTTCAGGAACTTCTATAAGGGACACATGGACAAAACCAAAGGGTGGTAGGATCAAGGGCAGGAAGTGGGGATGGCTGGGGTAAAGGAAGTGGTGGCTGGAAAATTGAAACAATTGTACTTGAACAACAATAAATAAGTTAAAAAACCATTTATTCCTAATTTTTAATGCAATTTTATATGTGACTATTTTCTTAGTTCCCTTTTGTTAGAGTTAATTGTTGTGTAAGAATTCTGGAGCTAAATTTAGTATCCTGTTATTTTACTGAATTCATTTATCAGTTCTGGTAGTTTTTTTCTGGTGGAATTTTAGCGTTCTCTATATACAATAAATACCATGTCATGTGCAAATAATGAGAGTTTTACTTTTTTCCTTTCTAATTTGGATGAATTGTTTATTTCTTCTTGTTTGATTGCTGTGGCTAGATCTTCCAAGTACTATGTTAAATAAAAGGTGGTGAAAACAGACATACCTGTCTTCTTTCCTATCTTAAGAGAAACAATTATAGTTTGTGCCCATTGAGTATTACGTTGGCTGTGGGTTTGTCACACATTCCCTTTATTACATTGAGGCATGTTCCCTCTATTCCCACATTGCTTACAGTTTTCTTCATAAATGAGTGCTGTATTTTATCAGATGTTTTTTCTGCACTTAGTGTATCACATTTATTTGTGAGTATTGTACCAGCCTTGTATCCCTGGAATAAATTAAACTTGATCATGGTGTATAATGTTTTTAATGCATTGTTGGCTCCTGTTTACTAATATTTTTTGAGAATCTTAGCATCTATGTTCATCAGAAAAATTAGGCTACAATTTTGTTTCTTTGTAATGTATTATCTAGTTTTGGGATTAGGATAATACTGGCCTTGTACAATAGAATGAGCTGGGGAGTCTAATCTCCTCTTTAATTTTTGGGATACTTTGAGAAGGAAAGGCATTACTTCTTCTTTTAGTATTTGGTAAAGTTCACCTGTCAAGCCATCCAGTCCAAGACTTTCATTTATTGGGAGTTTTTGATCACTGCTGTAATTTCACTTGTTGCAATTGCTGTGTCCAGATTCTCTGATTCTTACTGACTCAGATTTTGAACACTGCATGCTTCTAAGAATGTATCTATTTTAACCAGATTCTCTAATTTGTTGGCATGTATTTGCTGATAATATTTTTTAATATTTTATTGATTATACCATTACAGTTGTTCTATTCCCCTTCTTCATTCCCCTCCACCCGCACACTCCCTCCCCCACCATTCTCTCCCCCTTAGTTTACAACCACGTGTCTCAAGTTCTTTAGATTCTACATTCTCCCACTATTCTTGCCCTCCCTCCGTCTATTTTCTACCTACTGTCTATGCTATTTTCTGTATCTTCTCCCCACTTCTCCTCCTCCCACTCCCCTGTTGCTAACCCTCCATGTGTTCTTCATTTCTATGGTTCCACTCCTGATCTAGCTGTCCTCTTGGTTTGCTTTTGATTTAGGTGTGGTTGTTAATAACTGTGTGTTTGCTGTCCTTTCACTGTTAATATTTTCACCTTCTTTTTCTTAGATAAGTTCCTTTAGCATTTCATATAATAAGGGCTTGGTGATGATGAACTCCTTGAACTTGACCTTATCTGAGAAGCACTTTATCTGCCCTTCCATTCTAAATGAAAGTTTTGCTGGATAAAGCAATCTTGGCTGTAGGTCTTTGGATTTCATGACTTGGAATACTTCTTTCCAGCCCCTTCTTGCCTGTAAGGTCTCTTTTGAGAAATTCGCTGACAGTCTGATGGGTACTCCTTTGTAGGTGACTGTCCCCTTATCCCTTGCTGCTTCTAGGATTCTCTCCTTCATTTGAATCTTGGCTAATGTAATTATGATGTACCTTGCTGTGTTCCTTCTTGGGTCCAACTTCTTTGGGACTCTCTGAGCTTCCTGGATTTCCTGGAAGTCTATTTCCTTTGCCAGACTGGGGAAGTTCTCCTTTATTATTTGTTCAAATAAGTTTTCCACTCGTGGCTGTTTCTTTCTCCCTTCTGGTACCCCTATAATCCGGATGTTGGAATATTTAAAGATGTCCTGGAGGTTCCTAAGCCTCTCATATTTTTGAATTCTCATTTCTTCATTCCTTTCTGGTTGGATGTTTTGTTCTTCCTTCTGGTCCATTCCATTGATTTGAGTCCCAGTTTCCTTTCCATCGCTATTGGTTTCCTGGACATCTCCCTTCATTTCAATTAGTTTAGCCTTCATATGTTCCTCTAATTTGCGACTATAATCAACCAGTTCTGTGAGCATCCTGATAAGCAGTGTCTTGAACTGTGTGTCTGAGAGGCTGGCAATCTCTTGGTCGCTTAGAGTTATCGGCTCTGGGACTTTGAGTTCTTCTTGCGCCATCTTTTGGGTTGTTCGTCCTGTTACATAGCAGGATCGGAGCCCTAGGTGTTCACCAGAGCAGGGCAACTCAATCGCTGGGTTGTGAAGCAAGTGTGTGGGCGGGGTCAACGAGGAGCAATGGTGTCCCGTCTGCCACCTCCTGCTTCTGCCCCCATAGGTGCGGCGGCTGCGACGTCACTGGGGCCCGTGCATTTCCTCCCACTGCACGCGAGTGTGCCACTGCCCTCAGCCCTGCCCCCTGGGGCCTGCGTGGTCTGTTTCACTGTGCTTGAATGTGCAACCACGGTCAGTCTGCCCCACACCCTGACTGGGTCCGGGCCACTTGCGTGCCTAGGTCGGGGGATCTGTCCTGCCCAACCCTACTCCACTGCTGGCTCTGCCCCTCTTACCGTCCTGGTTGAATGGTTAGTTGTCATCGGACTTCTGTATAATTCAATTTTCTGTTCTTTGGCTGTGTCTTTGTTCTCCAAACATTTGTTGTATTCAAACTTTGTTGTGGTAGAAGGCACAGTGTTTCCACCTATGCCTCCATCTTGGTGGAAGTCTCCTGCTGATAATATTTTTTAATATCATTTTTATTTCTTTGGTGGCAATTTTACTTCTCCTCTTCCATTTCTGAGTTTGCTTATTTGAGTCCTTCCTCTTTTATCTTGATGACGCTGGTTGAACT
This sequence comes from Sturnira hondurensis, assembly GCF_014824575.4. Lineage (NCBI taxonomy): Eukaryota > Metazoa > Chordata > Mammalia > Chiroptera > Phyllostomidae > Sturnira > Sturnira hondurensis. Next base: position 23,532,655 of record NW_028081271.1, on the reverse strand, counting down.
TTTTAAATCTTGTTTATCATTTCAAAGAACCAGCTCTTGGTTTCATAGATCTTTTGTATTGTTTTTGTAGACTCTGTTTTGTTTATTTCTGCTCTGATCCTTGTAATTTTCTTTCTTCTACTCCCTTTGGACTTTGTTTATTATTCTTTCCAAGTTAAGTTTCTTAACTGTACAGTTAAATTTTATATTTGAGATATTTCTTGTTTCTTGGTTAGGCTTGTTACGCTGTGTATTTCCCTCTTAGTAATGCTTTTACTTTGTTCCACAGGTTTTGGCTTGTTGTGTTTTTATTTTCATTTATTTCAAGATATCTTTTCATTTATTTCAAGGTATCTTTTCATTTATTTCTTGATATTATTGCTCATCAGTTTATTGTTTAGTAATGTGTTATTTAGCCTTCATGTCTTTGTGTGTTTTTCAGTTTTTTCTTGTGATTGCTTTCTAGTTTCATAGTGTTAGTCAGAGATGATGCTTAATATGATTTCAATTCTTAAATGTATTGCGACTTATTTTGCGTTCTGACATGTAGTCTATCCTAGAATGTATATTCTGTTGCTTTTGGGTGAAATGGTCTGACAATATCAGGTCATTTAAGGCCATCATTTCCTTGTTAATTTTCTTTCAGGAAAATCTATCTATTAATGTAAATGGGGTGTTAAAGTCCCAAACTATGACCGTGTTACTGTCAACCTCTCCCTTTGTGTGCATCAAGATGTCCTTTTCATATTTAGGTGTTCCTTTGTTGGGTACATGAATGTTTACAAGTGTTATATCTTATTGATGGATTTCTCCCATTTACATTATGTAGTGTCCTTCTTTGTCTCTTACTATAGCTTTTGTTTTAAAGTCAATTTTGTCATATGTAAGTATTACTACCACAACTTTTCTTTTATTCCTATTTGCTTAAAATATCTCTTTCCATTGCTTTACTTTTGTTCCATGTGTATCTTTTTTTCTTTGGTAGGTCTCTTGTAGATAGCATATATATAGGTCTTGTTTTCTTATCCATTTAACTATCATATGTCATTGTATTGAAGCATTTAAGCTATTTATATTTAAACTGATTTGTAAATAAACTACATTTATTTACAGGTACATATTTATTGCCATTTAATTTTTTAACTGTCTCCTCCTTCTCCTTCTTCTTCTCCTTCTTCCCGTTCTTCTTCTTCTCCACATCATCACCAAGGACCTTTAATATTCCTTATAATACTGATTTGGTTGTAATAAATTTCTTTAACTTTTCTTGTCTGGGAAACTCTCCACTTTTCATTCAATTTTAAATGATAGGCTTGCTGGGAAAAGTAGCCCTGGTTGTAGGTCTTTGCTTTTCATCACTTTGAATGTTTCATACCAATTCCTTCTGGCCTCAAATATTTCTTCAGAAATCAGCCGATATTCTATGGCTTCTCCTTTGTAGGTAATTAACTGAATTTATTTAGCTGCTTTTAAGATTCTCTCTTTGTCATTAACCTTTGCCATTTTAATTATGATGTGTCTTGGTGAAGGTCCCTTTGGAGTTATCTTATTGGAAACTCTCTGTACTTCCTGGCACTTATGTGCCTTTTTCCTTTACCAGATTAGGAAGTTTTTCAGTCATTATTTCTTCAAGTATTTCCTTGATCCCTTGGTCTCTCTCTTCTTTTTTTGTACCTCTATGATCCAGATGTTGTTATGCTCTATATTTTCCCAAAGGTCCCTTAAACTATCCTCACTTCAAAAAAAAAAAAACCAAAATGTTTTTTTTCTTTTTGCTGCTGATTGTTTTATTTTTTACCTTGTTTTGCAAATCACTGATTTAATCCTATGCCTCATCTAATCTACTGATTATTCCTTTCAATGTATTGTTCATTTCAAATATTGTAGCTTTCATTTCTGAGTGGCTCTTTCTTACGGGTTCTATGTCATTTTTCATGCTGTTGAGCATCCTTATAACCATTTATTTGAACTCTGTATCTGCCTTCATTTCATTTAGCTCTTTTTCTGGAAGTTTCTTCTGTTTTTTCATTTAGGGCATATTTCTTTGTCTCCTCATTTTGACTGCCTCTTTGTGTTTGTTTTCATGTATTAGATATATCTGCCATGACTCCCTGTCTTCACTGGATGGTCTTATGTGGTGCAGGTTTAGTAGTGGGGTTCAGTAGTGCAGTCTTCCTTATCACTCGATGTGGGTGCTCCAGAAATGTCCCTAATGTGGCTTATATGGGCCCTCTTGTTGTAATAGAGACTTGATTGCCATTGGCCCATCTGTACATTTAATGACCCTCAGACTGGTTTACTCTAAGTCTCAACTCCAACCATGCAAGCTACATGGGTAAATTTCAAGGATAACTACCAAATGAATAAAAAAGGGTTCTATGCTTTATAAGCCAAGAGAGAGAAAAAGTTAATAACACAAAAATATAGAAGATATATACAAGTAAAAATTGAGATAATAACAATTGAAAATATATCAGTATTCATAGTAAGCATAAGTTGAATTTGCCAATTAAAATAAATTTTAGTCTGGATTTTAATTTAACTTTTGTATTTCACTATTGTTCAACTACAGTTTTCTGTCTTTTACTCCCATCCCAGCACCCCCCAGTTCTCCCCATCTCCCTCCCATTTCCATCCCTGTTAGTTTTTGTCCATGTGTCCTTTATACTTGTTTCTGTAAATCCTTCCTCTTTACCCCTAAAATTCCCTCCTCTCTCCCTTCTGGTCCCTGTCAGCCTGTTCTGTATTTCAGTGTCTTTGGTTATATTTTACTTGCTTGTTTGTTTTGTTGTTTAGCTTCCTATTAAAGGTGAGGTCATATGGTATTTGTCTTTTACCACCTGGCTTATTTCACTCAGCATAATGCTTTCTAGTTCCATCCATGCTATTGCAAAGGGTGGGAGCTCCTTCTTTCTTTCTGCTGCATAGAATTCCATTGTGTAAATGTACCATAGTTTTTTGATCCATTCATTTACTGATGGGCACCTAGAATTTTAAACAATATCTAGACGTATTTATAACAGACACATCTAAAGCATAAAGACATGGAAACATTGGAAACAAAAATATGGAAAATATATCTGTAACCAAAACTCAGGTTTGGCTGCTTGCCACAACAAAACTGGTGAGACAGGAGCTGGTGCAAAAGGAAAGAGGTTTATTCACTTGCCAAGTTCTGGTAGAATGGTAGATTCCCACCTCACAGACTATCCCCTCCTTCCTGCTCAAGCCCACAATTCTTATAGGGATAGGGAGGTGGGGGCTTTTGTTTTTTCTTACCCAGTTATCTTACTGGATTTTAGCATACTGGGGTCCTGCCCATTTACCTTCTAACTTTTGGCCTGCTTAGTGTAAGAACCACTCCCTGGCACCTTCTTTGACAATGGTGGAGACTTCTCCAGAATTCTAACTGATGTCTACAGTAGTGCAGGGTGGCAGTGAGCTTCATGAGCTGCCTTCAGGAAGCCTGGAGGTGCTGCAGCCCTTAGCTGCTTCCTGACAGTGGACTCAGCACCAGCACATGCAGGAGAGCTATTTAGAGTCCATGAGGCACCCTGGGATCCAAGTGTGCATGCATCCTTTGTGCAGTCCCAGGTGTAGCCTGCCCCTTCAACCAAAGTAGCCAGACTGGCCCCTGCTCAGATGGATGGCTGCCTATGGTGACATATCCACAAAGAAAATTATAAGCAAAAACCAAAAAACTATGTTACTATGCAGTAACTACAAAAGGTGTTCAATTTACCAGCTTCAAGTGTCAACTTCTATAACTATATATTTAATTTGTCATTGTATAAAAAAGCAAAACTAGTAAAATTACAGAAATAGTGTGATACTTTATCACCAGCAAGAGACTTCAAAACATTATCTCAATTATTTAAAAAAAGAAATACAACAAAAATAAGAGTGACATATAATATTGAATAAACAATAGATTTTAATTAAATGAACATCTATAAAATTCTCAATCCAATAATTAGATAATAGATATTCTTATAGGCACATATTTTCTTTTTCCCTTTTTACCTTTCCTTCTCTCTTTCTCAGAGTCCTACTCTTCATTTCTTCTAAAATTTGATAAGTACTAGACTATAAAGTATCAAAAAATTTAAAATAATTAGTATATTTAAACAACTTTCTTTCACCACAACACAGTTGATGTAAAAGTATTTTTACATTGAATAAAACACAGTTAATAAAAACCATACTCATTTGGAAATTAAGAAAAATAAATGCTTTCTTAATAACTGTTGAACTAAATAAGAATCATAGCAAAATGTAAATTTGTTTAGAACTGAATCATTTTGAAAAAAACTACATATGAAAACAACCTACATGTAAAACCTAAAAATGCAGGTGAAGCAATAGTTAGAGAAAATATATAGCTTTAATGAATATATTAGGGGAATAAAGAGTAAAATGTAATGAGTCAACATCTAAACCAGCTAAAATAATATAAAGGAAACAAATATATGTGACAGGTGGTCATAAAAATAGAAACCAGTGAAATAAAAAATAAAGATACAATATAGAAAGTCAACAAAGCCAAAGTCTCTTCTTTGAAACAGAATCCTTTGATGAAACTGATTAGAAAGACAGAGAAATGTACTCATTACAGAACCAGAAGTCTGATTCAAGATGAAGGACTGAACACACATTATTTTTCTTCCTTCTGTTAAATACCTCATTAATATGTTAGTAAAACCATAAACACATTTTCAATAGAAGCTAAGATAGTAATAATTAATAAAATAAATAATTTTTTAAAGCCACGATTGGTGAGGAGCCCAGTAAATTGTTGGAAGAAGGGAAGTCTCTGTAAGCTGAATAAGAAAGCTGCAACCTGAACATCTTGAGAGGAATTGGATGGCAGCTAAGAAGACAAAGGCATACAGACTGGCATCATGCCTCATTACTATAACACGCTATAAAGACAAATGGATTATACCTTCAAAGTTAGGAGAAAAAAATTTTTAAGTTATGCAACCAACAAATCAATAATTGCAATGTGAGCAAAAACAGAAAGGGAAACAACAGTAAATATTTTCAGCACTCAGAAAATTTATCTCACACATAGCCTCTCTAAATAAGTTACTTATACATTTACCCTAGAAAAAGAATGATAGTAGAAACCAAGAAAGTTGGTGATCAGTGATAAAAGAGAAAATGAATAACTTCATAAATGAATAAAAAGAAATCCTCATATGACAGCTGTCTAGCAACAGTCTACACAATTTGTTACAAACATTTGTGGGCTTCATAAAGGCCATCTTTATGTACAGGAAAAAGAGAATAAACACAGTTGAAAGGTATAAATGAGGCTAAAAAGGAAGCATGGGTTTCTTTTCTCAATGTTAAAAGAAAGTCATTTAGAAACTCCAGAAACAAATAAACAAAAAAATACAAAAACAGAAAAACTGTACAAGACTTCCATTGGTTGAAATACAAAGCAAAACAAAATTCAGGATTATTTTGAGCAGTTATGGAATGTAAAAACAATCCGTTTGATCTAAACACTAAGAATATTTTCCTTGTTCATGATATTAGAAACTAGTACAAAGAAAATACTATTTTATCACTACAAATTGAATTTATAGTCAGTAATGGTTATGCAATCACAAAATAATTGTTTAATAATTTAACATTTGAAATCTACATAATTAAAAATGGGTTTTACTCTTTATATTTTGAAAAAATTGTCATTTAAGTACAGTTTTATGTTTTTCCCCCTACCCCTCTCCACCACCCCAAGCTTCCCCACCTTGCTCCCTCATTTCCAACACCCTCTTGTTGTACATATGTACTTTATAATTGTTCCTGTAAATCCTTCCACCTTTTCCCCTCCTCTCTCCCTTGTGATCAATATCAGCCTGTCCTCAATTTCAATGTCTTTGCTATACTTTGCTTGCTTGTTACTTTTGTTTATTAGGTTTCTGTTAATGGTGAAATCATATGGTATTTACCCTTTACCACCTGGCTTATTTCACTTAGCATAATGCCCTCCAGTTCCATCCATGATGTCCCAGGGATAGGGGCTCCTTCTTTCTTTCTGCTGTGTAGAATTCCACTGTGTAAATGTATCATAGATTTTCAATCCATTCATTTACTGAAAGGCACTTGGGTTGCTTCTAGCACTTGGCTATTGTAAATTGTGCTGCTATGAACATTGAAATGCATAAGTTCCTTTGGATTGGTGTTTCAGGGTTCTTAGCATGTAATTTAGGGATGGAATTGCTGGATCAAAGGCATTTCTATTTTTAGTTTTCTGAGAAAATTCCATACTGTTTTCCATAGTGGTTGTATCAGTCTACAGCTGCGCCAACAGTGCACTAGGGTTCCCTTTTCTCCACAACCTCTTCAACATTTGTTGTTTGTTGCTTTGGACATTCTGACCAGTGTGAAGTGGTATCTCATTACGGTTTTAATCTTTTCATGTGTCTCTGGACCCTCCGTATGTCCTCCTTATAGCAGTGTCTGTTTAAGTCTTTTTTTTGGCCCATTTTTAATTGGGTTGCTTGTCTTCTTACAGTGGAGTTGTGTGAGTTCTTTTTACAATTTGGAGATCGAAAAATTGGAGATTAAAACACTGGAAAATAAGTTTTCCCATATGGTTGGTTCTTTTTTCATTTTAATGCTGGTTTCTTTAGGTGTGCAGAAGGTTTTTATTTTGATGAGATCCCATTTGTTTTTTCTTTCCTTTACGTTCCTTGCTCTAGGGGACATATTAGTTGAAAATATTGCTGCATGGAATATCTGAGATTTTCCTGCCTATGTTCTTCTCTAAGACTTTATTTTTATTTTTTTAAGATTTTATTTATTTATCTTTAGAGAGGAAGGGAAGGAGAGAAGGAAATAAGTATCAATGTATAGTTGCCTCTCATGAGTCCCCTGCTGGGAACTGGCCTGCAACCCAGGCATGTGCCCTGACTGGGAATCGAACTGCGATCATGTGGTTTGCAGGCCTGAGCTCAATCCACTGAGCTACACCAGTCAGGCTCCTGTAAGACTTTAATGGCATCAAGACTTATATTTAAATCTTTTATCCACCTTGAATTTATTTTTTGTGTATGGTGTAAGTTGATGGTTGAGTCTCATTTTTTTTGCATATAGCTGTCCAGTTCTTCCAACACCATTTTTTAATAGGGTCTTCCTACTCCATTTTATGCTGATGCCCACTTTGTCAAATATTAATTGACCATAGAGACTTGGGTTTATTGCTGGGCTCTGTGTTGCATTTCATTGGTGCATGTGTCTGTTCTTATGCCAGTACCATACTGTTTTGATTATAGTGGTATATATTTTGATGTCAGGTAGAATGATTCATCCTACTTTGCTTTTTTCCCTCAAAATTGCTGCAGCTGTTCAGGATCGTTTTTGGTTCCATATAAACTTTTGAAATATTCATTCTGTATCTGTGAAGTATGCCATTGGTACTTTAATAGGGATTGAATTGAATCCATACATTGCTTTGGGTAGTATGGACATTTTGATGATGTTAATTCTTCCAGTCTATGAACATAGTATATGTTTCCATTTGTTTGCCTCTTCTTTAATTTATTTCTTCAGTGTTGTGCAGTTTTCTGACTACCATTCTTTTACAGCCTTGGGTAGGTTTACTCCTAGGTATTTTATTTTTCTTGTTGCTATATCAAATGATTTTTTCCCCTGATTTCTGTTTTTGATATTTCACTGTTGGTGTACAAAAATGTCCTTTGTTTCCTGGATATTGACTTATATCCCACTGGTCTGCGAAAGTCATTTCTTAGGTCAAGCAGTTTTGGGGTGCATCTATAGGGTTTTCTATGTACACCATAATGTCATCTGTCAACAATGGCAATTTTGTTACTTCTTTTTCAATTGGATACCTTTTATTTTTCTTGTCTGATTGCTGTGGCTAAAACTACCAATATTATGGTGAATAGTAGTGTGAAAGTGGACAACCTTATCTTGTTTCTGATTTTAGGGAGAAAGTTTTTAGTTTTTGTCCATTGAGTATGATGTTGGTGGTAGTTCTCTCCCACATGGATTTTATTATGTTGAGGAATACTTTATGTATTCCCACTTTGCTCAGTGTTTTTTAACCATAAATGGGTGCTGTACCTCATCAAATGCTTTTCCTTCATCTATTGATGTGATCATGTGATTTTTATGTTTGCTTTTGTTTATATTATGTATTGCATTTATTGATTTGCCAATGTCATACCAACCTTTAATCCCTGGGATGAATACCACCTGGTCATTGTGTATGATCTTTTTAATGTATTGATGGATGTGGTTGCCAATATTTTGTTGAGGATTTCAGCATCTATGTTCATCAGCGATATTGGCCTGAAGTTTTCTTTTTTTGTTGTGTCTTTATCTGGTTTTGGGTTTAGGATGACCCTGGCCTCATAAAAAGAGTTTGGGAGTCTTCCATAGTCTTGGATTTTTTGGAATAGTCTGAAGGATAGGGGTTAGCTCTTCCTAAAATGCATTATAGAATTCTCTTGTGAAACCATCTGGTACAAGGATTATTTGTGTCAGGGTTTTTTAAATTACTGAGTCAATTTCATTAGGTGTTATTGGTCTGTTCGGGTTTTCTACTTCTTCTTCATTGAGTTTTGGAAGATTATACTTTTCTAGAAATTTGCCCATTTCACCTAGATTTTCAAATTTCTTGGCATACAGGTCTTTGTACTAATTTCTTACAATCCTTTGTATTTCTGTGGTATCAGTTGTAATCTCTCCTCTTTCATTTCTGATTGTGTTTATTTGGGTCCTCTCTCTTTTTTCTTGATGAGCTTGCTTAAAGGCTTGTTGATTTTATTTTTTCAAAGAACCAGCTCCTGGATTCACTGATCCTTAGAATTGTGCTTTTAGTCTCTATGTCATTTAATTATGCTCTGATCTTAGTTATTTCCTTTCTTCTACTTTGTCTATGCTGCCTTTGTTATTGTTCCTTGTAGGTGTAAGGTTAGCTAGTGTATTTGAAATGTTTCTATTTTTGAAAGGTTGTCTATTTGAAATGTTTCTATTTTTATACACCTATATAACTATGAATTTCCTTCTCAGGACTGCCTTTGCTGTGTCCCATAAGTTTTGTGTTGTTGTGAGTTCATTTTCATTTGTTTCCAGGAACGTTTGATTTCTACCTTGATCTCCTTCTTGCCACATTCATTGTTTAATAGCATCCTATTCAATCTGCATGAGTTTTAGCGTTTTGGGTTTTTTTTCCCCATGGGGTTGATTTCTAGTTTCAGTTCCTTGTGGTCAGAGAAAATGCTTGTTATGATTTCAATTTTCTTGAATTTGTTGAGGCTTGTTTTCTTTCCTGTCATATGGTCTATCTTTGAAAATGTTCCATGTGCATTTGAAAAGAATGTGTATTTTCCTTCTTTGTTATGAAAGGCTCTATATATATCAGTTAAGTGCATTTCATGTATGGCATTGCTCAATGACACATTATCTTTGTTGATATTTTGTTTGGAAGATCTGTCCATATTTGACAGTTAGGAATTAAAATCCCCTACTTTAATTGTGCTGGTGTCAATATCTGTCTTCAAGTCCTCTGAGATTTTCTTTATGTAATAGAGTTCTCCTATGTTGGGTGCAAATATATTTACAGTGTTGATGTCTTCTTGATAGATTCTTCCCTGGAGTATTATGATGTGACCTTCTGATTCTCTCTTTATGGCTCTTTTTTTGAAGTCTATTTTGTCTGATATGAGTATTGCTACCTTGGGTTTTTTTTTTTCTGTCTGTTTGCTTGTAATATTGTTTCTAGCCCTTCGTTTTCAGTCTGTGTAGGTCTTTTGTCCTGAGGTGGGTCTTTTGTAGGCAGCGTATGTGTGGGCCATACTTTGTTATCCATTTGGCTACTCTGTGTTTTTTGATTGGAGCATTTAATCTGTTTGCACTTAAAGTTATTATTGAATAACCTTAAATGCAAAGGATTTAAGGATCAGTGAATCCAGGAGCTGGTTCTTTGAAATGAACACAATCAGAAATGAAAGAGGAGAGATTACAACTGATACCACAGAAATAAAAAGGATTGTATTTATTGATAGGTACTTATTCACTGCCATTTTTGGAACCCATATTCCCCTCTCTTTCTCTCTTTTCCTTCCTCTTTTTAAGGCAGTCTCTTTAGCATCTCTCAAAGAGCTGGTTTGGTGGAGGTGTATTTTTTTAGACTTATTTTGTCTGGGAAGCTCCTTATTTGCCTTTCCATTTTAACTGAGAGCTTTGCTGGGTAGAATAATCTTGGCTGCAGGCCTCTGGCCTTCATTAGTTGGAATATTTCTTGCCATTCTCTGCTGGCTTGTTGCATTTACATTTAGAAGTCAGCTGCTAGCCTTTTCAGGGCTTTCTTGTATGTTACTTTCTGTTTCTCCCTTGCTTCCTTTAAGATTCTCTCCTTGTCTTGGAATTTTGTCATTTTAATTATTGTGCGTCTTATATTGGGTTCCTCTTGATTGGGACTCTGTGTGTTTCCTGGATTAATGTGACTTTTTCTCTCATCAAATTAGGGACATTTTTCATCATTACTTTTTCAAAGAGTTTTTCTATTCTTTGCTCTTTTTCTCCCTCTGGTATTCCTATTATACATATATTATTACATTTCATATTGTCTTGCAGTTCCCTTACCACCTGTATGTTCTTTCTGAGTCTCTTCTTTTTCTCTTGCTCTATCTGGAATTTTTTTTCTACCTGTCCTCTAGCTCACTGATCCAATCCTCTGCTTCATCCAGCCTGCTTGTAATCCCTTCTAATGTGTTTTTTTGAAATTTCTGAGACTTTATTGTTTGTTTCTTCCTGTTTTTTGTATAGTTTTTATTTCCCTTTTTAATGCTTATGTAGTTATTGTTCAGTTCCTTGTAGCTGCCTGTGAGCTCCTTGAACATCTTTATAACCATTAATTTGAATTCTATATTTGATAGTTTGGTTACCTCCATTTTGTTTAGTGTCTTAGTGGGGATTCTTATTCCATTTATTCCTTTTGATTGCATGTTCTTTTTTTTTTTTTTTGCCTTACCATTTTAGATGACTGTTTTCATTTATTTCTGTGCTTCCTTATGTTTCACTTTGTTAGCTGTCTTTGTAGGGTGAACTTCTATGGTAGAAATTCTATGAGGTTTAGTGGCATCGTCTCTGATATTTTTGTTTGGACAGTCTAGGTTTGCCTTTTCATCTGTTTGTGTGGACTCTCTTCTTGTAATTTGGTTTGTATCTTTTGGTGGTCCCTTTATTGGTGCTTTTTTCCCCCTCCAGTAGGTATACTGATGTCTGAAGCTTCCACCTATTGCATTTTTTTCAGTGGCAGGGGATAGGCAAAATGGATTAAAACAGCAGGAGAGTATTTTGTGGGGTTCAAAGTACCAGTGAGTAAAGAAGAGACAGAGATATTTTGTATAAGTATAGTATTTGTCCCAAATAGCCACTTTTTATAAAAGGTGAAAGAGAGATAAGACTCTCATTACAGGGTAGGATGATTGTGAGCTGAATCCAGAAAACAGAGTGCTTGTGCAAGGATAGATGATGAGATATAGTGAGAGTAAAGTATAGAAAGTAGATGTAGTGTGAGAGAGAATAGAGTTAACCACATCAATACTCATGTTCAGGGTTAAAGTTAAGTGGGCTAAGATCATGGGACGTTGCTGTGTAGTATGTACAATTGTATGGAACAACAATTATTTATAATAGTACTGGGAAAACAATAATATGACAAGAAATAAATGAGTTGGATAAACAGAACAGAAAGTACCTGATCAAGAGTCGGGTGTTATTGAAACATGGGTGAAGTGAAAGAAGGAAAATTAAAATACAATACAGCCCTGGCTGGTGTAGCTCAGTGGATTGAGCTCGGGCCTGCGAACCACATGATCGTGGTTTGATTCCCAGTCAGGGCACATGCCTGGGTTGCAGGCCAGTTCCCAGTAGGGGACTCACGAGAGGCAACCATACATTGATGTTTCTCTCCTTCTCTCCTTCCCTTTCCCTCTAAAGATAAATAAATAAAATCTTAAAAAAAATACAACACAGAGAGAGAATATAAAAAAAAACAATCAAGCAATGCAATTAAACAGGAAAATAAATCAAGGAAAACTAAGCATAAGGAAGAGAAATAAAAACATACTAATAAAGTAAAAGTGGTAAAAAATAATTGCACACTTATAGTAATAATAAACATACAATAAAATGCCAGCTCTGTGGGACAGCAAAGTGACATTTGTCTCAGTTTCTTGATTTCGGGGATTAGCCTTGTGCTCCCCATTTTGATCTGTCTCTGGACACTTTGTAACTCTGTGTCTTATTGTCTCACTTGGAAGGAGAAAACAAAAGAAAATCACAAAACAGAGGGGATGAGAAGAGAGAGGATCCAAAAAGAAAAGGAAAAAAAAAGATAATAATAAGCCTTCTGCTGACTTTAAACCTGTTCAGGAAGTTCTGCTGGTCTTCCTAGATGCCACAGGAAGAGGGGGCTAGACTTTGCTTTCGTCCTTTCCTTTGGTTCTGATAGGATGGGGGCCAGGTTTGGGTGTCACTATTCAGTTTCTAGGCCTCTGGCCCAGGTCTTTCATGAGCTGCCAGGCTCAAATCTGTCACTCAGCTGCTCACAGTGTGAGTCAATCTTTAGCGTGGAGCCTGAGATAAGCAGGGAACATGGTTGCCCCTAGTACTGTCTTTGCGTGCACAGTGTCAGAGCTGTGGGGTGCTTGTTTCCCCTCCTCCAGTCCCTCTGGATGCCCGCAGGTGGAGACAGGTTCCCTCCTCCATTCACTCTGGGTGTGCGAATGGCAAGACAGGCAGAGTGCAAGGTTCAGCTTGGCTACTGTCTTTGGGCACACTGTGTGAGACTAACAGGTCACATGGTTCCCCTCCACCACTCACTCTTTCCCTCCACCACTCATTCCACTCATTCACTCTCTTTTTAAAATATATTTTATTGATTATGCCATTACAGTTGTCCCATTCCCCCCTTCACTCCCCTCCACCCGGCACACCCTTCCCCACCATCCCCCCCTTTCGTTCATGTCCATGTGTCACAAGTTCTTTAGCTTCTGTATTTCCCATAGTACTCCTGCCCTCCCCTGTCTATTTTCTACCTATCATCTATGCTACTTATTCTCTGTACATTCTCCAACCTTCTCCTCCTCACACTCCCCTGTTGCTAACCCTCCATGTGATCTCCACTTCTATGGTTCCACTCCTGATCTAGCTGTCTTCTTGGTTTGCTTTTGTTTTAGGTGTGGTTGTTAATAACTGTGTGTTTGCTGTCCTTTCACTGTTAATATTTTTATCTTCTTTTACTTACATGAGTCCCTTTAACATTTCATATAGTAAGGGCTTGGTGATGATGAAGTCATTGAATTTGACCTTATCTGAGAAGCACTTTATCTGCCCTTCCATTCTAAATTAAAGCTTTGCTGGATAGAGCAATCTTGGTTGAAGGCCTTTGGATTTCATGACTTGGAATACTTCTTTCCAGCCCCTTCTTGCCTGTAAGGTCTCTTTGGAGAAATCAGCTGACAGTCTGATGGGCACTCCTTTGTAGGTGACTGTCCCCTTATCTCTTGCTGCTTCTAGAATTCTCTCCTTCATTTGAATCTTGGCTAATGTAATTATGATGTACCTTGCTGTGTTCCTTCTTGGGTCTAACTTCTTTGGGACTCTCTGAGCTTCCTGGATATCCTGGAAATCTATTGTCTTTGCCAGACTGGGGAAGTTCTCCTTTATTATTTGTTCAAATAAGTTTTCCATCTGTCACTCTTCCTCTTCCCCTCTGGTACCCCTTTAATTCGGATGTTGGAACGTTTAAAGATGTCCTGGAGGTTCCTGAGCCTCTCCTCATTTTTTTTTGAATTCTTCTTTCTTCCTTCTTTTCTGTTTGGTTGTTTTCTTCCTTCTGTTCCACTCCCTTGATTTGAGTCCCAGATTCCTTTCCATCAGTATTGGTTTCCTGTGCATTTCCTTTCATTTCAATTAGTTTAGCCTTCATATGTTCCTCTACTTTGTGACTAAAATCAACCAGTTCTGTGAGCATCCTGATCACCAGTGTTTTGAACTGTGCATCTGAAAGGTTGGCCATTTCTTGATCACTTAGAATTATAGGCTCTGGGGCTTTGAGCTGTTCTTGAGTCATAATGTTTGGTCCATTCACACCTGTTATGTTTGAGGGGCAGAGCCTTAGGTGTTTGTCAGGGTGGGGCGACCCAGTCGCTTGTTTGTGACACAGTATGTGGGGGCAGGGTCAGAGAGGGAAAAATGGTGCTTTGCTTAGCTCCATTCTCCCTCGTATTTCTGTCCCCTCTGGGGCTTCCCACAAGCAAATTGGGCCCCTCTGGTGCTGGTACCTGGTTGTGTGGGCCTGTGCACCCTTGAGGACCCTGTGGGTCTCTCCAACAAACTCTCTGTGAGCCTGGGAGCCTCTCCCGGCCCCTTGGCCCCGAGAAAGTCTTTCCAGTTGGTGCTTTCAGGCTCTAATTCCCATTGCTGGGGCCCTAGCCTGATTGGTCTGTCTCACCGTTTGCTTCTTCTTCTTGGTTTATCTGCACGTGAATGTGTGAATGTGTGACTGCAGTCAGCCAGCTGCCCTGCACTCTCACTGCATCCACCCATCACCACCCCACGCCTGGGATTCACCAACTGCCTCACCTCGGCTCCTGGGTGGGTAGGACCAAACGATCTAACAATCTTCCCAGCTCAACCGCACTCTGCTTCTGACTCCGCCCCTCTTACTGGTCTGGCTGAGTGGTTTGTTGTTGCCAGACTTCCGTACAGTTCAATTTTCACTGTTTGGGCTGTGTTTTTGTTACTAAAACTTCACTGTCTTTACATTTAGTTGTGGCAGGGGGCACAATGTTTCCGCCTACGCCTCCATCTTGTCCGGAAGTCCACTCATTCACTCTTGGCAAGTGAAGCTGAAATCTCTTTTGGAGAGTGCCAGCTGCTGCTGGAGAATTCCTTACAAAGCAGCTGCCTGCAATTGTTAACAAGGACACCACCACACAGCCCCATTTTTTCTACCAGTCCAGAGACTATCCAAATAAGGGTCCAACATGGCCCAACTCCTTCTTTCTCCAGGTGTTGCCACCCCAATTTTTCTGGTACCAGTGTCCACACTTCCAGAAGGTTTGTACTGCCTCTGTGTCTCCCACTTCATCTCTACTTCCCCCAGGGACTTTCAGCACCCAAGTCCCTCCTAGTGCCAGGCTGCCCTCCCTGGTCTGGTAGGGGAGGGGGCTGGTACTCTAACTCTCCTCCCCATATCCTGCAGCAGGCACCCGTCTGGGGGCCACAGCAGCCTTGGTTCCCAGTGCAGATCCCAGGGACCTCACCGTCCCCGTGCACTCTCCTTACTGTCTGTTTTTTAATATCCTCTGCAAATTTTTTCCTCCAAACTTCATATAAGCTAGGATTCCATTGGTTGTTCTCTTTGTCCCTTGGAAGATCAGCTAGGTGTTCCAGCTGGATACAAGGAGAACTGGGCTCCACTCCCACCTACTTCACCACCATTTTCCAACCCCCCCAAAATAGGTTTTAAAGGTTACTGGTCCTGACAAAGTCACTGCTATAGCTGCCATCATCAACATCATCATCATCATATCATTAACAATCATCATTCTGGCCAAGAAGCATTGGGCATTCCTAAATTCCAGATACTTTACTAAAATCTTATAAGGAATATCTTGTTTAATTGTCAAAATAACAGTTGTTATGCTAATTTTATTTATGTGGAGACTGAAAAGCCAAATAACTTGCTCCACACCTTTCACCTGTAAGAACCAGGGTCTGACTCATAACAACTAAATTAAATTCACTCATTTTAATGCAAAAGTGAGAACACAGCCATTGAAACACAAATGGCAATGAGGAAAGAAGAGTGGGCAAGCATACCACAATCTCATCCTGCTTGGTAGGAAGACAGGAGATGAAGATTCATTTAAATATACAATAATAACCAAAGGAAGAACTCAAACTTATATGATACTGAAAAATTGAGAGGAAGGAAGAGGAGATATGCAATAGTGTTAGTGAACTACACTAACACTAAATTTTACTCTTTTAAAGTAGGGAGTCCATTGGGCAGAATCTAAAGTCAACAGATCAAGAAATAACTGGACGAATGTAACAACTGAGGTATGGTGGTAACTTACAAAAGGGAAAATTGAACAGGACTTTCTTCTGGGAAGCAGGTTGGGGATATGGAACAATATGGTAAGAGATGAGGTAGGGGGTGTGGAATTTACTTTACTGTTTTTGTGTTCCACTTAATATTTTACTTTGTTCTTGTTATCTTAGGCAAAGTAGGCACAATAAATATTTTAAAAAATAATTTCACTGTGGAGAAATTGGAGTCTTTATAGCTTGCTAGTAGTAAGTTACAGTGGCACAGCCCTGGTGGAAAACAGCTTAGTGTTTCTTCAAACAATAAATATAAAATTATATAATAGCCCAGAAATTCCTCTTCTGGGCCTACACCCAAAATAATCTAAAGCAGGGCCTCAAAGAGATATTTGTACATCAATGTTCATAGTAACATTATTCACAGCAGAGATAAGGTGGACACAACCCAAATGTCTATCAGCAGGTGAATGGATAAACAAAATGTGATATATCCATAGAACAGAATATTTAGCTTTGAAAAGGAAAGACATTTTGACACATGCTAAAATTATTGATAAAACTTGAAAGAAGCTGGACACATTTCACGCAAGTGTATAATTTTACTTCTATGAGGTATCTACAGCAGTCAAATTCATAGAGATATAAGGTAAAAATGGTGGTTTTCAGGTGCTATGGAAGGGAGAATAGAGAGTTTGTGTTTAATGGGTACATAGTTTCAGTTGGAGAAGTTGAAAAAGTTCAGGAGATGGATTGTGGTGATGGCTGCACATGAATATAAATATATTTAATATCACTAAACTATAACATACTTTAAAAAGGTAAATTTTATGTTATGTGTATTATATCACAATATTAAAAAATTACTTTCTTCAAAAAAGAAAGCCATAACTTGGTGTACGGGCCAACAAGAAATGGTATTTATTTGAGTTTAATATAAATTAGTTATTTGCTACTTTCTGGAAAATATGAAAACCTTAGAACATATTGATTTTGATTAATTTCCCCATTTAGTACTATTGTCCTCATTTTAAATTATGTGTATTATAAAATATATATGAGGTCTGTCCAGAAGTTATCCAGCCATGTAATATGAAAAAGAGACATTTATTGAAGAAGATATAAGAAACAATGTACATAGGACTATGACTCCTTCATCACTTTCAATATAGGTACATTGGAACCTCAGACAGTTCTCCCAATTGCCATCAGCTGCTCTGTCATATTTTCCTGAATCTCATTGACAGGATGAAATATCTTCCTTTTCAAAGGTGATTTTAGTTTTTGGAAAAGACAGAAGTCACAGAGTGCCAAATTTGGACTATAGGGGAGCTGAGCCACCTGGGTAATTTGATGTTTCTTCAAAAAAACTCTGCAGAAGACGTGATGCCTGAGCAGGCACATTGTTGTGATGAAACTGCCAATCACCAGTTGCTCATGGCTGTGGCCTTCTAAATCATCTGAGTAGTTTCTGTGGAGGAATGTTCAAACTTAATGCAAAATTTGATGTATATTCATTGTTCTACTTGCTCAGTCAGTTTTAATCCAATGGCCATACAGTACTCATGCTCACTTGACAGTGTCTACTGCTCCCACATACTAGTGCAGTGAAGTCATCATTGTTCATGCATGAACATTCCAGTTCATACTCCTTGGCTTCCAGGTTACATCAATGCCACAAAAACCATTTTCATTTTATTAACAATGGCTGAGCTTTTTCTGGATAAACTGTATATGTATTTAAAACACATATATATATGTGTGTGTGTGTGTGTGTGTGTGTATACACACACACATATATGTACAATATATATTTAAACCCTATAATTTATTGTGTTTTTTATATTTTTATTTATTCATTTTTTAGAGGGTAAGGGAGAGAGAAAGGGAGAGAAACATCATTGTGTGGTTGCCTCTCAAGCACCCCCTACTGGGGGACCTGGCCTGCAACCCAAGCATGTGCCCTAACTGGGAACTGAATCGGTGACCCTTTGGTTTCTAGGCCAGTGCTTGACCCACTGAGCCATACCAGCAAGGGCTATTGTGGTTTTATACAACCAAATTTTACTTAGATTTACCCACAAATATAAAGACATGCTCAAGCAAAAATTGTTATGTTTCATCATCTCAGAAGCTATTGATTATAAGATGCATCCTAATTTCAGAATTTTAGAAGTAACAAAATGGGAAAACAATATGCATATTAGAATTAGAGAAATATGATGTCAAAATAAACTTAGAGAGAGAACTTCAAACTGTAACATTTTCCCATAAATTCTTTAGCATTGATTAATTACTAAATGTGTTTCACATGCAATAATTACAGCCTGTGTTTTGCGTGATGTTATGGATGTTTACATGTGTGTGCAGGGGAACAAGGCAGAAGGAGAAACTGGAGATGGGGAGAGTAGAGAAAACCATTGTGCACTAAGGATTCCAGTAGGCTAGAGTTTCATGCGCAATATCAATTATAACAGGATCAAAGGGGCTAGATGGCTACCTCTTTCTGTATCAATAGTAAAGACACACCACAGAACTGGATTATAAATTGGCTATCACTAGTATCATATCATTGGAAAAGATAAAAAGAATACTGCAAGAATAATGTGCTTCTTACCTTCCCAAGTTCACAGAAATTATTTAAAAAATTAGGACATTTGCCCTGGCTGCTGTAGCTCAGTAGATTGAGTGCAGGCCTGCGAACCAAAGGATCGCGGTTCGATTCCCAGTTGGGGCACATGCTTGGGTTGCAAGCCAGTTCCCAGCAAGGGACGCATGAGAGGCAACTGTACATTGATTTGTCTCTCCCTCTCTCCTTCCCTTCCCCTCTAAAGATAAATAAATAAAATCTTTTAAAAAAGAGTGAGGACATTATAAGCTCATCATTCACATCATCAATCATCTACTAAAATCCTAATCAACATAACAAAGCAAGCAAAATATAACCAGAGACACTGAAATTAAGAACAAACTTACAGTAACCAGAGGGGAGGTAGGAGAGGATAATGGGGAGGGTGGTGGAGAAGGGTTTTCAGGAACATGTACAAAGGACACATGGACAAAACCAAAGTGGGGTAGGATCAAGGGTGGGGTGTGGGGATGGGTGGGGTGCAGGGACTGGTGGGAGACAAATGAATACAACTGTACTTGAACAGCAATTAAGAAAAAAATAACAAAAATAAAATATGAGGTCTCAAGTGCCCACAAAAACAAAATGGTAGAGTGATTCTAATTTTCCTGTGAAATGGGGTTTTACTAAAAGTTTAAACCCTAAAACACCAATCCCAAAGAACATATGCACCACAATGTTTATAGCAGCACAATTTACAATAGCCAAGAGTTGGAAGCAACCTAGGTGCCCATCAGTAAATTAATGGATCAAAAAACTATGGTACATATACACAATGGAATTCTATGCCGTGGAAAGAAAGAAGGAGCTCCTACCTTTAGCAACAACATGGATGGAACTGGAAATCATTATGCTGAGTGAAATAAGCCAGGTGTTGAAGGACAAATACCATATGATCTCACCTTTAACAGGAAGCTAAACAACAAAATAAACAAGCAAGCAAAATATAAACAAAGACACTGAAATAGAGAACAGGCTGATAGTGACCAGAGGGAAGAGGGGAGGAAATTTCAGGGGAAATAGGGGAGGGATTTAGAGGAACATATATAAAGGATACATGGACAACAACTGAGAAAGGTGGAAATGGGAGGGAGGGGGGAGCATGGGGTGGTGGGATGGGATGGGAGTAATAGACAGAAAACTGTACTTGAAAAATAATTAAATAAAAAAATAAATAAATTGCTAAAATAAACTAAAAGCAAACCCCCCAACAACTAAGTATGAGTATTCCCTCATATTTTTCTTATAACAAGGGCTCCTTTAATATAGAAACATGACTTCTTTATTACAAGGATTTAGAAATAAATGCATAATCTCACAGATTGACCCCATCATCCAACTTCTAATTAACTAACATAATGAACTCTCAGCCTGCATCCTGGATATTTATGTGAGAAACAAAGACAAGCTCAGCATGAGAAACACATTTAAAAACTCAATCATTTAAAGTAATTCATCAGAGTTCTAATTATGAGAAAATGATTCACATTTCAACCTATGCTATTAGCACTATGATGATACCTCGTTTATTGTTATAGCTATTTAATCTTCAATTATTCTCTGCCAGTCAGTGATATTTTTATAAACTTAATAAAGGTTAAGGAACACAAATTGGAATAAGGCACACAAGGAACCCACTGGGTCAGCTTCAGTTTATTCTGGGATATGTTTGCTGCCACTGACAAAGGGTAAATGCTTGTAAATGCTTTAGGAGAGGATGGGGATGGTGCTCATTGCAGGTCATCTGGGTATTTTGTTAATTTTGTTACATTACCCACAGGTGGGAACTGTCTTTTTCTTAGGTAAATTTCTTAATGTTCTCTGGACTGTGCTTCAAAGAATGAAAACAGAGTTAAAATATGCTCAAGCAATGAATATGGAAATGAATCACATATGTGACAGCTTTATGGCCCCTGTGAATCAGAACCCAAAAGGAAACCAGAGGCTGAGATATGGGCACTGGCCAAGCTTGGAACTGCACCTTTTTTCAGAAAAAAAACCTTTTACTGAAATGTTAGTTAAGCCCCATGAAATGAGAAGATGAAAAATAGGCCCTGTTGGTGATACAATGCTTCCAACAGCACATGGATAATCTCCATAAAACATGTTTCTGCACAAGAAACCTGTAACTGCAAATTGCCTTTATGCTTTGCATCTGAGCAAATGGCCTTTCTTACCAATAGCTGTCCTGGACCTGCTTGGTTCCTTTGCCTCTTGAACAAAGATTACAGAGATGACCACTTGCTAAACTGTCCATACTTTTCCACAGTATCATATCCCTACTCCCTCCCCTTCTTGCTCCTGATAATCATTTAGCATAAGTCTCAAACTCTTTAAGAACCTTTTTTCTCCTTACTGAGGATGCTCCCAAGACTCCACACTGTCCTTTTGACTTGCTGCAGAAACTAAATACAATCAAATTCATTTGGCTTTCCCTGTGCCTGGTCTTTACCTTGGGGGCTTTGACAGAAGCAAACCTCAAAGCCAGAAAATAGGTCCCATATAAATAATGGATCATAAATGTCAACAAAAGGATGATAATTATATTACAATGTTAAATTATAGACTGAACAAAGAGCACATGCCTCTAACCCAAGTTTCTAGCACATTTTAGTCCTGTTGTAACAAAAATCTGGTGTTGCCAGATCTTTAGACTTTCAGGATAATGTCTGTTTTAACAACCGAGGAATGATGCACAGTTTAAAACCTCCTACAACAAAGCATCTAAGCCAAGAAAGGCTTAGCCTTGAAAAGCATATCTGAGCTCGTAAAAAAGCAAGGGAAATTTGGGGCTAAAATTAAAGAGGAAAGTGAAATACAGATCCTGAAACTCAAATAGATGCTGCCGCATCCTTGGGGACAGAGACCAGTCTTGGTAAATAAGGCTTGGGTTTTAGTGACCATGTAAATAGATAAGAAAAGGTCTGGGTCTCCTGAAGGAAACAGTAGAAACTGAGACCCATACATAAAGATAGGAACTTCAAATGATGACACATCCAGTGAAAGCACTGTATAGAATCACGCTGCCAATCAGTGCAGTGAGGGAGAAAATGCCAGGAGTGGGGGGCAAAGCAGGGATCCACTTAACCTAAGACTGGGAAAAGTTCTCTGCTGGAAACTATACATCATAAGTATCTGGGGCTTTAAATTCTAGTATTTGCCTGGCCAGGAATCCCCTAAACTGAGAAACTAACATAAAAATTGGTCTCACCCTGGCTAGTGTTGCTCAGTTGGTTGGAGTGTCGTCCAGTAAACCAAAGGTCTTGGCTCAATTCCCCATCAGGGTACATGCCTAAGTTGAGGGTTTGAATCCCAGTCAGGTGTGTACAGGAGGCAACCCATTGATGTTTATCTCACATTGATCTCTCTCTCTCTCTCTTTCTGCCCCTTCCCCAATCAGGTGAGAATTTAAAAAAAAATTAGTCTCAAATTAGTAATCCCTAAGGGTACTGGTACATATACCTTCATCTCAAATAATAAACCAGAATTTTTAGTTAGAATAACAATGAGGAGGATCACAACTAAAATTTATAAATTCACCATAAAGTAATCCACTGTGAGCCTGAGTCAGTAGTTAGAACAGCATCCCAAGAACTTCACATAGTGCAAAAAAAAAAAAAAAAAAAAAAAGGAAAGAAAGAGGTGCTAAATTACATCTCTTGTATTTTATACAAAGTATACAGGGAGTATACAAAGTATACAGGAAGGAACTAAATCAATATAGGGAAAATACATTAGTAATATAGGCAAGATACATTTGAATTTCCTTAAATAAAAATAAATATTGAATTAAAACATGATGAATGAATTAATGAGAAAATTGAAAATATCTGAGAAGAGAATTAATGAACTGGAATATGAAACTGATGGTACTACACAGAATTCAGTATAAGGTAAAATATATAAAAGACAGGTTAAAGATAGGAAGATAAAAACAAAAATGTCCCTCAGTCAACTGTTAGAAATTCCAGAAGAATAAATTGGGATTCCAGAATGAGAGACATTAAAAATAAAGATGAGGCAATGTCCAAAAAGATTTGAGAATTATCAGAACTAAGATGTGAATTTTCATATTCAGAAACACATAACTGCAAGATAAATAAAATTGATTCCACACCTATAAAATTTATAGCAAAACTATGCATGAATATTATCTTTACCAGAGGAAAAGAAAAAAAGGTAAACCAAAAACAACAGCCATAGAAACCACAAGAAAATAGTTTCAAAGTTCCTGAGAAAACACCTTGAAATTATAATTCAATACCTAGTTAAACTATCACTCACAAATAAGATAAAAATGCATTTGGCTAAAGACAGAGAATGAACCACTAACAGATCTTCATTAAAAGGACTATTGAATATGGCCTCCAGACAACAGAAAATTAATTACAGAAAGTAAAAATGAGATACAAGATATAAGGTAACTGAAAAATATGAGTAATCTTAAAATATATTTTATTGATTATGCTGTTATACTTGTCCCATTTTTCTCCCCTTTCCCCCCCTCTGCCCTGCACCCTGCTTCCACCATCATTCCCCAATTTTAGTTCATGTCCATGAACTAAAAGTCATGTCCATACATCTAAGTTCTTTGGCTTCTCCATTTCCCATGCTATTCCTAACCTCCCCCTGTCTTTTTTGTACCTAAAATTTATGCTTCTTAGTCCCTGTACATTTCCCCCTTCCCTCCCCTGCCCCTCCCTGCTGATTACCCTCCATGTGACCTCCATTTCTGTGAATCTGTTCCTGTTCTAGTTGTTTGCTTAGTTCAATTTTATTTTTGTGGGTTTTTATTAGGTACCGTTATTAATTGCTGTGAATTTGTTTTCATTGTACTGTTTGCATTTTTAATCTTCTTCTTTTTCTTCATTAAGTGTCTTTAACATTTCATAAAATAAGGGCTTGGTGATGATGAACTGCTTTAACTTGACCTTATCTGGGAAGCACTTTGTCTGCCTTCTATTCTAATTGAAAGCTTTGCTGGATAGAGTTATCATGGATGTAATTCCTTGCCTTTCATCACTTTGAAACTTCTTTCCAGCCCCTTCTTGTCTGTAAGGTTTCTTTTGAGAAATCAGCTGACAGTCTTATGGGAACTCCTTTGTAGGTAACTGTCTCCTTTTCTCTTATTGCTTTTAAGATTCTCTCCTTATATTTACTCTTGGATAATGTAATTATGATGTGCCTTGGTGATGTTCCTCCCTGGGCCCAACTTTTTTGGGACTGTCTAAGCTTTCTGGACTTCCTGGAAGTCTATTATCTTTGCCAGATTATGGAAGTTCTTCTTCATTATGTTTTCAAATATGTTTTCAATTTCTTGCTCTTCCTCTTCTCCTTTTGGCAGCCCAATGATTCAGAGGTTGAAATGTTTAAAGTTGTCCCACAGGTTCCTAAGCCTGTCCTCATTTTTTTTTTTGAATTCTTGTTTCTTCCTTCTGTTCCAGTTGAATGTTTATCTCTTCCTTTGGCTCCAGACCATTTATTTGAGTCCTGGTTTCCCTCTCTTCACTGTTGGTTCCCCTGTACATTTTCCTTTATTTCACTTTTCATAGCTTCCACTCTTCCCTCTATTTTGTGATGATACTCAACCATTTCTATGAGCATACTGATTACCAGTGGTGAACTGTGTATCTGATAGGCCGGCAATCTCTTTGTCACTTAGTTGTATTTTTTCAGGAGTTTTAATCTGTTCTTTTATCTGGACCATTTAAAAAAATCTGGGTCCACCTGTTACATAGTAAGGGGCAGAGCCTTGGGTATTCACCAGGGTGGGGAAACCAATGTTGCTGCATTGTGGGGGAGAGGGTCTGAGAGGGAACAATGACCCTTGCTCAGCTCTTGGCCAGCTTTCAGTCACTTCCTGTGCTATCCATAAGCAAATGGGGCCTTCTGGTACCAATTTCTGGATGGGCGGTTTTGTGTACATTCTAGGAACTTCTGGGTCTCTCCAACAAACTCTCTTGTGAGGCTGAGAGTTTCTCCTGTCACTTCAACCCCCACAGTATTTTTTCAGTCAGAGGTTTTGAAGCTTTATTTCTCCACACTGGAACTTTGGGTTGTGAGGTCTGTCTCACTCCCCAGTTGTTCCTCCTGGTTTATCCGCATGCAAACATGGGACTGCCCACTCCACCAGCTGCCACCTCACCTGCCCAACAGCTGCCACCCTGCCATGAGTCCTTTACACCCTGCCTGCTGATCTCTACCCCTCCTATTGGTCTGGATGAACATTTCTTCTTTAGCTTCTTGGTTGTTGGTCTTTCATACCACTTGATTTTGTGGCATTTCTGTTACCTATATATAATATTTTTATTTTTAAATAATTTTTGTTCATGTACAGTTGTCTCCATTTCCCCCCACCACTCCCAGTTTTGTTTTTAATTTGTTTTTGTCCTTCTTTTTGTTGTGCCAAGAGGTAAAATGTGTTTATCTATGCCTCCAGCTTGGCCAGAAATCCAAATATGAGAAAGCTTGAATAAGCATTGACTATAGAGAATGACAGCAACAATAATGAATTTGTGTCTTAGAAAAGGAAGAAGAAACTGAAATATTAAATAATAATGTAAAATGGAAAGAGAATACTAAGATCCTTCTATTATTAAGGAGAAGGATGGTAATAGCATTTACTCTAGAATTTATACATTATAGAATGTATATTGAAATTAAAAAAATAACATCTAACATCCATTTGCTTTGAATATTTTTTCAAACCTTTACTTTCAGTCTGTGTAGGTTGTCCTATAATTTTGGGGGAGGGGTAGTACATGGAAAACGGGCCCCCAGACACTGAGACTGCAGTATGGGGGACATGCAAAAACTCTTTTAAAAGGGGAGCCTACAAACAAGCCAGCAAAATATAAGAGAGACATTGAAATAAAGAACAAACTGACAGTAACCAGAGGGAAGAGGGGAGAGGAATAATGGGGGAGAATTTGGGAAGGGTCCTCAAGGAACATGTATAAAAGACACATGGACAAAGCCAAAGGGGACAGGATTGAGGGTGGGAGTTGGGGAGGGCCAGGGCCAGGGCCAGGGGCAGGGGTGTGGGGAAAATGAAGACAAGTGTACTTATACAAAAATAAAAAGTAATAATATCTAATGATAAATAAAAGTACACATTCTAAATAAGATGTAGAATAAAAAATAAATAGTACAAGAATTAAAGATGTAAAATTATTCAATAATGACAAGTAATTGAAATTTAAAAACATACATACAAACACACATATACATACATAAGGGCTAAATAAAACATGCCTATAGCCCATAGGTTGCAAACAGTGAGACACAGGTATCTGTGCCAGGAGTTGCCCCAAGGACATCACAAAAGAAACTGAGACTCACTCCAGAGTGATTTACATCTCAAGTCTGTGGAATCCTTTCTTTGTTTTATTCATGTTTTTTATTCAATGTTAATTTCTTTGTAAAATTTTATGTCTCTATATTTTTTCAACTAAAATTGACATTCAGTGTTATACTGTTTTCAGGTGTACAGCATAGTTGTTAAACATTTATATTATTTATGAAGTGATTTCCCCTGGTAAGTCTTGTAACCAGCTGACACCATATATGATTATTACAACACTATTGTTTACATTCCCTACGCTGTACTTTGCATTCTCATGACCATTTTGTAACTACCAATTTGTACTTTTAAATTCCTCACCTTTTTGACCCAGTTCCCCAACCCATCTTGCAATCATCGGTTTATTTTTGGTATCTATGAGTCTGTTTCTGTTTTGTTTGTGTTGATATTGTTCTTTAGATTCCACATATAAGTTAAGTCATAAAGTATTCATCTTTCTGCGCCTGACTTATTTCACTTGGTGTAATTCCCTCCAAGTCCATCCCTGTTGTCACAAATAATAAAATTATGTTCTTTTATTGGTCAAGTAATACATCATTTTGTGTGTGTGTGTATGTGTGTATGTGTGTATATATGTGTACAATTATATATATATATATATATATATATATATATACAATTATACAAGTATATATTATATAAATACTTTATTCAATTATCTCTTTTTTATTGTATTTTTTCATTACCATTTACCCCCCTTACGCTCCTGTTTCCTTTACAATTATCACACTGTTGTCCATGTCCATGAGCACTTGGCTTGCTTCCAAATCTCGCTTATTATAAATAATGCTGCAATGAACATAAGAGTACATGTATCTTTTAAAATAAGTATTTTGGATTTCCTTGGACAAATACCCAGAAGTGGAATTGCTGAGTCATAAAGTAGTTTTATTTTTTAATTGTTTGAGGAAACTCCATACTGTTTTTCATAGTGGCTGCAACAATTTGCATTTGTGTATCAAATGTGTATCAGGGTTCCCCCTTTTCCACATTTTTCCCAACATTTGTTATTTATTGCTCTATTGGTTATGTCCATACCATCAGAGGTGTGACTTTAATTGGCATTTCTCTCATAATAAGTGATATTAAGCATCTTTTCATATATTTATTGGCCATCTCTATGTCTTCCTGGAAGGAATATATCTGTTCAGGTTTTATATTTTAATTGATTTTTTTGGTGCTAAGTTGTATAGGTTCTTTATAAATGTGGATATTACCCCTTAGTAATGTATCATTTGCAATTATTATCTTCCAAGTCAGACATCTTCCAAAAGGACATAAAGTAGTCTTTTCATTTTGTTGATGGTTTCCTTTGCTGCACAAAAGTTTTTTTTTAGTTTTTGCAGTCCTGTTGGTTTATATTTTCTTTTGCTTCCCTTGTCCAAGGAGGTTCATCAGAAAAATAATATTACTAAATGTAATGTCAGAGGGTTAACTGCCCATGTTTTCTTATAGGATTTACATGGTTTATGGCCTTAAATTTCAGTTTTAATCAATTTTTTTTAGTTTATTCTTGTATATGGTATAAGAAGGCAGTCTAGTTTTTTCCTTTTATCTGTCCAATTTTCCCAATATCATTTATTGAATACATCATCTTTACCCCATTGTATGTTCCCATCCCTTTGATGGTTATTAATTGATCATATTGGAATGGATTTATTTCTGGGCTCTATTCTGTTCCATTGATCTATGTGTCTGTTTCTATGCTAGTACCATGCTATTTTGATTACTATAGTCTTATAGTATAGTTTGATATCAGGCAGTGTTATATTTCCAAATTTATTCTTCTTTCTCAAGACTGTTGTGGCTCTTCAGGGTCTTTTGTGATTCCATATAAATTTTTAGATCAGAGGGTGATGCAAGATGGCAACAGAGTACTGGTAGCTCCATCTACTTGCTCCCAGACCTGGACCAGTTTTACAGCCAAAGCACAGAGCAGTAGACTCAACAATCCAGCAGGGAGTGAATAAGAGTGTCTGTGAGTGACCTGCTACATGGACAAGAGCATGGGGAGTTGTCCTGCAGTGGGCAAGAACCTTCTCACATGCAGGGAACCCAGGAGTTGGTAGGCTGGGCTTTCCAAGCTGAGACACCATGACTGCCAGCCCAGCACTTTTGGTTGCACAGAGTTGTGGTGGCTGTGGATTGGCTCAGAAGCTGAAAACTACTGGAGCAGAAAGAGGAGGTCTGAGGGGTGTGGGCTCCAGAACATAGTGGGAACTGGCACACACAAGGAAGAAGATCTTTGCAGGGAACAGGGTCAACACTCCACAACTGCACTGTGTTATAGTACAGCTGCGGGACTTTTCCTAATGCTTCAGGTAAAGATGCAGAGAGAAACTATCTAAAACTGTCAGAGGCTTTGAAAGGCAGTTATCAGCCCTGACCATGAGAGACTGAAATTTTGGGGGAGGGGTAGTACGTAGAGAACAGGGTCCCCAGACACTGGGACTGCAGCATGGGAGACATACAGAAACTCTTAAAAGGGGAGCTGAGGTGAGGCCAGAGACTCCGCAGGGACTTGTGGTTTGCTTGTGTGTGCAAGTGGGCCCAGTGGCTCTGCTAACCAACAACTCAGAGGGATAGAGTCACAGTGAAGGAGCTGTAGGACCTGATGCAGCATCACTCATGAGCAGGGCCTGTTCAGAGTGGAGATTTTGAGCTCAAACCTCTTGTAAGAGAGTGACAGCCTTAGGTAGGAGCTGCACACCTGAGATTTGATGCAGCCAGCCAGATCTCCTCACAGATTGGTGAGCCCAACCCTCACCTGTGGATTACAGGCTCTGCAGATCACTGAGGTTAGGCACAGGAGTTTCCAGAGGGAAGAGAGGAAAAAGCTATGGAAGTCACTTCACTAGACAGTATGAGCTACACAGTTCCTTGGGCCCCATCCCCTCAGTCTTCTTTATGACTGGCATTATTTTCTCTCCTGTGTGGATTTTTTAACATTAATTTCTTGTCCTTCAAGTTTGGGCCTAATATGTCATCTGGTTTTATATTATAATTAATTTCAAATGTCATATTTTTCTCAGTCCTTCTCTTACTCTATTTTACCTTCTTCGTTCCTCCTCTTATTTTTGCTTTAAATTCTATTTTCTTTCTTACTATGACTTGCTTATATTCCACACTCTTACTATTTCTCCCTAATTCAGCCTCTCAAAATAATTTTTGGATGCCATTATCATCTTACATTCTTTTTATCTTTCTTAAAATAACTTTATTCTCTCTCTACCTTAACCAGTCTTTGTTCACTGTTTCTGGATAAAGTGGTTGTGGTGGAATTTCTTTCATTTTATTTTGAGATAGTCACTATTTTTGTATTTCAAATGCCATATTTCACCATTCACCTCTCCTACTCCATTTTGCCTTCCTCCTTCCCTTTCTTTCTTTTTTAAGATTTTATTTATTTATTTTTTTAGAGAGGGCAGGGAGAGAAAAAGAGAGGGAGAGAAACATTAGTATGTGGTTGCCCCTCACAACCCAGGCATGTGCCCCCTACTAGGGACCTGGCCCAAAACCCAGGCATGTGCCCTGACTGAGAATCTAATCAGTGATCCTTTGGTTCACAGTCTAGCTCTCAATCAATTGAGCCACACCAACCAGGGCCCTTTCTTTTTATTTATTTTAAATTTTATTTTTTTCTGGTCTTAGCCTGGTCTTCATTCCTCACTGTTAGTATTCCTTCTCCCTCTATCCTCTCAAAATAACTTCTCTTTCCTCTAGACATCTCTATAGCTTCTCTTTTTACTCTCTTGTATTCCCACCACACTGTACTAAACTTATCTAATTTGTTGTTTATATTGATTTGGTGGATCTTTTCCTCTAGTAGGGCCCCTATTTTACACACGCACACACACACACACACAATTTGTTTTGGTTTCTGTTATTTCTTTCTTTTTTATATATACACTTTTAATAACATTTTGGTATAATCCCAATACTGTATGCTTCTTATCTCTTACTCCATTGCACCTTCCCTCCACCCTGTTTTATTTATGATGTAAATCTTATATTTTCTGTGGCTTGCCCCATCCTGGTAAACACCTAAGGCTCCACCCTACACTATGTAGCAGGTATGCTGAGAAAAAAAAATGGCCCAAATGAAAGAGCAGATCAAAGCTCCAGAAAAAATACAACTAAGCAACAAAGAGAAAGCCAAGCTATCAGATGCACAGTTCAAAACACTGGTAATCAGGATGCTCACAGAATTGGTTGAATGTGGTAGCAAATTAGATGAAAAAATGAAGGATATGCTAAGTTAAATAAAGGAAAATTTATAGGGAGCCGACAGTGATGGGAAGGAAACTGGGACTAAAATCAACAGTGTAGACTAGAAAGAAGAAAGAAACATTCAACCAGAATAGAATAAGGAAACAAGAAGTTTAAAAAATGAGGAGAGACTTAGGAATATCTAGGGCATCTTTAAATGTTTCAACATCTGGATTATAGGGGTACCAGAAGGAGAAGAGGACAAGAAACAAGCAGAAAAGTTATTTGAACAAATAATGAAGGAGAACTTCATTATTTGAAGTTGGTATAATCCTTCCTTCCTTTAGGGAAGGATTATACCTTCCCTAAACTGGCAAGGAAACAGACTTCCAGAAAGTCCAGAAAGCTCAGAGAGTCCCAAAGAAGTTGGACCCAAGGAAGCACACACCAAAGCACATCATAATTACATTACCCAAGATTAAAAATAAGGAAACAATCTTGGAAGCAGCAAGAGATAAGGAGACAATTACTTGCAAAGGAGTTCCCATAAGACTGTCACCTGATTTTTCAAAAGAAATCTTACAGGCAAGAAGGGGCTGAAAAGAAGTATTTGAAATCATGAAAGGAAAGGACCTACATACAAGACTACTCTATCCAGCAAAGCTTTCGATTAGAATAGAAGGGCAGAAAAAGTGTGTCCCAAATAAAGTCAAGATAGAGGACTTCATCATCACCAAGCCCTTATATGAAATGTTAAAGGGATTTATCTAAGAAAAAGGAGATAAAAATATGAACAATAAAATAACAGTAAACTCATAGTTATTAACAATCACACCTAAAACAAAAAGAAAAGCAAACTAAGAAAACAACTAGAACAGGAACAGAACCACAGAAATGGAAATCACATGGAGGGTTGTCAACAGGGGAATAGGAAGGTGGGGAAGGTACAGAGAATACAGTACTGAATAAGGTACAGTAGCATAAATGGTAGGTACAAAATGGATAGAAGGAGGTTAAGTATTGTATAGGAAAAGTAAAAGCCAAAGAACTTATATGTATGATCCATGGACATGAACCAAAGGAGGCGGGGGATATTGGTGGAAGGGGGTGTGCAGGGCAGATGAGAATGGGGGGGGGGGGGGAAATGGGACAACTGTAATAGCATNATATGTATGATCCATGGACATGAACCAAAGGAGGCGGGGGATATTGGTGGAAGGGGGTGTGCAGGGCAGATGAGAATGGGGGGGGGGGAAATGGGACAACTGTAATAGCATAATCAATAAAATATATTTAAAAAAGAAAAACATCTTATTCTCTCTCTTTCTTTGCCTTGTCTCAATTCCCATCTCTTATTATTACTCCTCCCTCTACTCTTACAAAGTCACTTTTCTTTCAGTTAGTCATCTCATATTCACTTTTAATTCTTATAGGAGTCTTAATCTCCTTATATCTGTATCAATATTGACACATTTGTTGATGATAGTGTGATTATGGGTAGGGGTTAATTTTGCAGGAGTGGGTGTTTTCCCTTGTCTGTTTGGTTTGTTCTGGCAGCAGCTATGAAGCAGTATATAAGACATGGTGGGTGGAGTGACTCCCAGTCAGCTAGCCAGAAAAAAAGACCTGCCAAAGAATACCCAACAAAACCAAAACTCAATTACAAACAGAGATCCACACAAATCACATAAAGGGAATCCCAAGCACCAAGCTTAGGAGATAAAAGAGACTGTACCACTGAGTCCCAGAGGTCTCTGAATACAGAAGGTCAAACCATAAATACAGGTAGTAAAAGAAGATCAATCTAATATGCAAAAATAAAAAAGAAGAGGCACCTAAAATGTGAAGACAGAGAAACATCCCCCAATTGAAAGGAAATGAAGAATCCCCAAAGTGACTGCTAAATGAAATTGAGGCAAGCAAACTATTAGACATCAAGTTCAAAATAATGGTTATAAAGATAATCAAGGAACTCAGTGAGAAATACAAAGAACTCCTGGAAAGCTACAAGGAATTTACCATGAACTACACCTACATGAAAAAGAATAGAAACTATCAATAAAAAGGAGGAAATAAAAGAATAAAATAAAAGCAGGTTAGATGAAGCAGACAATTGAATCAGCAAGCTGAGGGCAAGTTAGAAAAATATTGCAAGACAGAGCAACAAAAAGGAAACAGACTCAATAAGAACAATGAGGGGTTAAGAAAGCTGCAGAACAACATGAAACATAATAATATATGTATCATAAAAATCTCAGCAGAAGAAGAACAAGGCATAGCAAACCTGGTTGAAAAGTAATGAAAGAAAACTTTCTTAACTTGATGAGAGAAAAAAATCATAAAAGACCGGGAAGTAAAGAGGATCTCCATTAAGATGAATCCAAAGAGGCCCACTTCAAGACAGGTTATAACTGAAATGCCAAATTCAAACACAAGAGAGCACCTTAATGGCAGTAACGGAGAAACAGCTATTAATGTACAAGGGAGCTCCAATAAGGATGTCAGCTGATTTCACAACAAAAATATTATAAGCCAGAAGGAATAGCAAAAAATAGTCCAAGTAATGAAAAGCAAAGGCCTGCAACCAAGACAACTCTGCCAAACAAGGCTCTCATTTAAAATGGAAGGTGAAATAAGGAGTTTCCCAGACAAAAGAAGGCTGAAAGAATATATTTCCACCAAACCAGAATTGCAAGAGATGCTAAATGAACTGCTTTAAGAAGATGAAGAGAGAGAGAAATACAGGTACTAAGGAAAAAATGCCTATGAATAACTATCAATAATAACCTTAAATAAAAATCAATTAAATTCTCCAATTAAAAGACATAGAGCAGGGACTTCCGCCAAGATGGAGGCATAGGTGGAAACACTGTGCCTTCTCCCACAACCAAGTTTGAATACAACAAAGGTTTGGAGAACAAAGACACAGCCAAAGAACAGAAAATTGAATTATATGGAAGTCCGACGATGACAACTAACCATTCAAGCAGGACCGTAAGAGGGGTGGAGCCAGCAGCGGAGTAGGGTTGGGCAGGACAGATCCCCCGACCTAGGTGCGCAAGTGGCCTGGACCCAGTCAGGGTGTGGGGCAGACTGACCGTGGTTGCACATTCGAGCACAGTGAGACAGACCACACAGGCCCCAGGGGGCGAGGGCTGATGGTGGTGGCACACTCGCGGGCAGTGAGACGAAACACGCGGGGCCCAGTGACGGTGGCAGCTGTAGCACCTGTGGCGGCGGTGGGAGGCGGCAGATGGGACACCAATGCTCCTCTTTGGCCTCGCCCCCACATACAGCTTCACAACCCAGTGACTGAGTTGCCTTGCTCTGGTGAACACCTAGGGCTCCGATCCTGATACCTAACAGGCACAAACAGCCCAAAAGATGGCACAAGAAGAAATCAAAGTCCCAGAGCCGATAACTCTAAGCCACCGAGAAATTGCCAGCCTCTCAGACACACAGTTCAAGACACTGTTTATCAGGATGCTCACAGAACTGGTTGATTATAGTCACAAATTAGAAGAACATGTGAAGGCTAAACTAATTGAAATGAAGGAAGATGCACAGGAAACCAATAGTGATGGAAAGGAAACTGGGACTCAAATCAATGGAATGGACCAGAAGGAAGAATGAAACATCCAACCAGAAAGGAATGAAGAAATGAGAATTCAAAAAAATGAGGAGAGGCTTAGGAACCTCCAGGACATCTTTAAACGTTCCAACATCCGGATTATAGGGGTACCAGAAGGGGGAAAGAAACAGCCACGAGTGGAAAACTTATTTGAACAAATAATAAAGGAGAACTTCCCCAGTCTGGCAAAGGAAATAGACTTCCAGGAAATCCAGGAAGCTCAGAGAGTCCCAAAGAAGTTGGACCCAAGAAGGAACACACCAAGGCACATCATAATTACATTAGCCAAGATTCAAATGAAGGAGAGAATCCTAGAAGCAGCAAGGGATAAAGGGACAGTCACCTATAAAGGAGTACCCATCAGACTGTCAGCGAATTTCTCAAAAGAGACCTTACAGGCAAGAAGGGGCTGGAAAGAACTATTCCAAGTCATGAAATCCAAAGACCTACAGCCAAGATTGCTTTATCCAGCAAAACTTTCATTTAGAATGGAAGGACAGATAAAGTGCTTCTCAGATAAGGTCAAGTTCAAGGAGTTCATCATCATCAAGCCCTTATTATATGAAATGCTAAAGGAACTTATCTAAGAAAAAGAAGATGAAAAATATGAACAGTGAAAGGACAGCAAACTCACAGTTGTTAACAACCACACCTAAAACAAAAGCAAACCAAGAGGACAGCTAGATCAGGAGTGGAATCATAGAAATGAAGAACACATGGAGGGTTATCAACAGGGGAGTGGGAGGAGGAGAAGTGGGGAGAAGGTACAGAAAATAGCATAGACAATAGGTAGAAAATAGACGGGGGGAGGGCAAGAATAGTGGGGGAAATACAGAATCTGAAGAACTTGAAACACATGGTTATAAACTAAGGGGGGGAGAATGGTGGGGGAGGGAGTGTGCGGGTGGAGGGGAATGAAGGGGGGAATAGAACAACTGTAATGGTGTAATCAATAAATAAAAGACATAGAGCAGCTGATTCAATGAGAAAACATGGCCTGCATATATGCTGTTTATGAGAGACCCACCTTAGAACAAAGATTTACACAAACTAAAAGAAAAGGAATGGAAAAAAATATTCCAAGCAAACGGACATTAAAAAAAAGGCCAGGGTATGTATGTATGTATGTATGTATGTGTGTGTGTATATATATATATATATATATATATATATATATATATAAACAAAGAACATAAAAAGCGAAAAAGAATGACATTTCATAATACTTATGAGAAAAGCCCATCAAGAAGATATAACCAGAGAGAAGATGGTGGTAAGATTGGTGAGAGCAGAGCCCCCTTTTCCCTGCTCATGGGTGAAACACCTAGCCAATCTTCTGAGGAACAGACCAAACAGCCAATATATGAAGATTGGAGACAAAAAATTGGAGAGGTTATTCGAAAAATCAGGTGGTAAGGAAAGTGCTTAAGGCCAATAAGGTCCCTGGGACCAGCATGGGGACCAGGGTGGCTGCACCCTCGGGCCCAGCACCCGCTGGATCTGCTGAAAGATTCTTAGGAGACAGCTAGGTTGGAATGTGTGAGAGGCCAGGTGCTTGTTTGGACTGGCAGGCTTGAATAGGAAAATTTTTTCAAAAATAAAAAGATAAAAAAGAGGGAGTCCACGGTTGTTTGGAGAATTCTCCGCAGCAGACACCCACCTCCTGTGCCCCTACCCTGGCAGCCCCCAGACAGTTTGCACTCAATCAGTGGCCCAGCTGCTGCAGTGGCCCACTACCAAAGCACCACGGTAGGTATTCAGCTGATCTGTGGCCTGGCAGTAGCCCACCTGCACAGATGCCCGAAGCACCAGGGACAGAGCATCTTCCACCTAGCCCCTATGCCCAGAGCCCTGAAGGGCTGACTGGCTCTCTAGGAGGAAGGCAGAAACACCACGGAGAGGGGAGCTTCAGGGCTCAGGAAGACAGCATTCCCCAGAAAGATGACTCAGAAAGGGGCTGAACTACCCTGAAGGGGCACTGAGAGTCCCTAGCATCTAAGACAGCAAAGAGCAAGAAGGTGGTATGTGTCTTGCCCCTGATTGGTGTACCTCAAGGATAGTGCAAGTGGTGGACTAAAGGTCAAGGTGGGGCACAGAAGGGCACTGAGGAACTGGGCTGGAGGCTGGACAACAGCAGAAAGTGTGAATCAGGAAGGGAGAAAAGTGAAAGCAATCCCTCCTTAGGCTAACACAGCCAGGAAGAACAGCAGAACTGGCTTGACCAGTTTAAAGCCAGCAATAGGCTTTCTTTTTTATTTAATTCTCCCTTCCTTTCTGTACTTTTTTTATTCCTTCTTCCTTCTTTCTTTTTTTAATTTTAATTTTTTAAAACTCTTCTTTCTTTCCTTTTATCTTTTTTATTCCTTATTCCTTCCTTTACCTTTTAAAATTAATTCTTCCTTTCTTCCCTTTGCTTTCTCTCACTCTTTTTTCTCCGTCCTTCCTTCCTTCCTTCCTTCCTTCCTTCCATCCTTCCCTTTTCTTCTCTCTTTTCCCGCAGGTGAGACAATAAAACCTGAAACTGTGAGAAGACCAGAGTTAGAAGCAAACAGGGGTAATCCTAACAACAGAGGCAGTGAGTCAATTCCATTTTGCTACTCTAGAGAATTTGCATGTGGTAGCGGTGAACACCAGTACACCTGCTGAAAAAGAAAACACAAGTACACCTGCTGAAAGAGGAAAAAAGAACCACCAACAGATAACAATGGAAGAAGGTGAAGGAGGGAGTGGAAGCCACACTAACTTCAATCCAGGACCGATCTGGAAATACAATTAAATGGTAGAGAAATTACCCACAACAAACAACTGAAAAAGATTGAGAGAGTAGCCTCAAAACCTGTACACACAGAAGAATCAGTTTCAGCACAGCCTGTCCACACCTGCACAACAGACTACAAGATGTGCTGGATGGAGTGACCCTGAGTTAAGCAGCTGGTGGGAAGGACCCACCAAAGAAAGACCCCAAAACAATCAAAACCCAAAGACAAACACAGAGCCAACTTAAGTGACAGCCCAAGACCAGTGAGCTTGGGAGATCAAGGAGACTACACCACTGAATCTCACAGGTATTCTATCACAGAAGTTCACACCATAAACCCATGGAGCCACAACAGACCAATTTAAGAAGCAGAGGCAAACAAGAAGAGTCACACAAACAATGGGAAGACAAAGAAACAATCCCCAAATGAAGGAAAGAAGGAAGCTTCAAAAGAGTGTTAAATGAGGCCTGGCTGGTGTAGCTCAGTGGATTGAGCACGGGCCTGCGAACCAAAGGATCGTGGTTTGATTCCCAGTCAGGGCACATGCCTGGGTTGCAGGCCAGTTCCCAGCAGGGGATTCACAAGAAGCAACCATACATTGATATTTCTCTCCTTCTCTCCTTCCCTTCCTCTCTAAAGACAAATAAATAAAATCTTAAAAAAAAGAATGTTAAATGAAATAGAAGCAAGTCAACTATCAGATATTGAATTCAAAGCAATGGTTATCAGGAAGTTCAATGAGCTCACAAAGAATTACCAGAAACTACAGGAAAACTACAATGAACTCACTGCAATCTACAACAACATGAAAAAGAAAATAGAAATTATCAACAAGGGCCAAGACAAAACGTGATATACAATTTTTAAACTGAAGAACACAATAGAGGGAATCAAAAGAAAGCTTGATTAAGCAGAGGATCAGATCGGTGAACTGGAGGACAAGGTAGAAAAAAACACCCAGAAAGACCAAAAGAGGAAAAGATGCTCAGAAAAAATGAAGAGGGTATAAAGAAATGCAGTACAATATGAAAGGTAATAATATCCACATAATAGGGGTACCAGAAGGAGAAGGACAGCAGTGGATAGAAAACCTGTTTGAAAAAGCAATGATGGAAAACTTTCCCAATTTGATTACAGAGAAAAAAACACAAAAATTCAGGAAACACAGAGTCCCAATCAAGAGGAACCCAAAGAGGTCCACTTAAAGACACACCATACTTAAAGTGGCAAAACTCTGAGACAAAGAGAGAATCTTAAAGGTAGCCAGAGAGAAAAAGGAAGTAACATACAAGGGAGCCCCGATAAGGCTAGCAGCTGACTTCTCAATTGAAGCAGTCCAAGCCAGAAGAGAATGGCAACAAATATTCCAAGTAATGAGAACCAGAGGCCTGCAATCAAGGCTACTTTACCCAGCAAGGTTCTCAATCAGGACAGAGGCCAAATGAGAAGCTTCCCAGACAAAATAAGCCTAAAAGAATACATATCCACCAAACCAGCTTTGCAAGAGATGCTAAAGGGACTGGTTTAAGAACAGAAAGGAAAAGAGAGAGAAAGAGAGAGGAACACAGGTATAAAAAATGGCAATAAACAAGTACCTATCAATAATAACCTTAAACATAAATGGATTAAGACCTCCAATCAAATAACATGGAATAGGTGAATGGATAAGAAAGCAGGACCCACACGTATGCTGCCTACAGGAAACCCACCTCAGGACAAAAGACCTACACAGACTGAAAGTGAAAGGCTAGAAAAAAATTTCCAAGCAAATGGACAGGAAAAAAAAGAGCAAGGGCAGCAATACTAATATCAGACAAAATAGACTTCAAAAGAAGGGCCATAATGAGAGACACAGAAAGTCACCTCACAATACTCAAGGGAAAAATCCATCAAGAAGATATCAACATTGTAAATACACATGAACCAAACATAGGAGCAACCAACACTAAAAGAAAATTTTGCAGGACTTCAAGAAAAGCATTGGAAGCAACAAGATCATAGGAGGGGATTTCAATATCTGACTATCAAAAATGAATAGATCTTCCAAACAAAATATCAACACAGATACTGTAGTATTGAGCAATGTCATACATGAAATGGACTTAACTGATATATATATAGAGCCTTTCATCCCAAAGAAGCAAAATACACATTCTTTTCAAATGTGCATGAAACATTTTCAAAGATAGACCACATGATAGGACACAAAACAAACCTCAACAAATTCAAGAGAATTAAAATCATAACAAGCATTTTCTCTGACCACAAGGGACTAAAACTAGAAACCAACCCCAAGGGAGAAAACCCAAAACACTCAAACTCACAGAGATTAAATAGCGTAGTATTGAACAATGGATGGGTAAAGAATGAGACTAGGAGAGAAATAAAAAAGTTTCTGGAAACAAATGAAAATGAACTCACAACAGCACAAAGCTTATTGGACACAGCAAAGGCAGTCCTGAGAGGGAAGCACATAGCTATACAGGCCTAACTAAAAAAGATAAAGGCACTTCAAACAAACAAGCAAATTCTAAGCCTTCAAGAACACAAGGAACAACAACAAAGACAGCCCAAAGCAAGTAGAAGAAAGGAAATAACCAGATCAGAGCAAAATTAAATGAAACAGACTAAAAGCAAAATTCTAAGGATCAATAAATTCAGGAGCTGGTTCTTTGAAAAGGTAAACAAAATCAACAATGCTTTAAGCAGGCTCATCAAGAAAGAAAAAGAAAGGAATGAAATGAACACAATCAAAAATGAAAGGGGAGAGAATACAACAGATACCATAGAAATACAAAGGATTGTAAGAAATTACTACAAAGAACTATATCCCAAGAAATTTGAAAACTTAGGTGAAATGGACAAATTTCTAGAAAATATAATTAAAAATTAATTATATTAATTAATTAATTAAATATAAAATAAATAAAAATATTAATTAAAATATTATAATTTATAATAAATTTATAATTTATAATATTATAATTTATTAATTATATTTAATTAATAAATATAAATATTAATTAATTAATTAATTAATTAAATAAATATATTAAATATAATTAATTTTAATTAATATAATATAATTAATTATAGAAAAATATAATTAAAAATATAATCTTCTAAAACTGAATGAAGAAGGAGCAGAAAGCCTGAACAGACCAATAACAGCAGATGAAATTAAAGCAGTAATCAAAAACTCCTGACATACAAAAGCCCTGACCAAACGGTGTCACAGGAGAATTTTACAAAGCATTTAAGGAAGAGCTAACCCATATCCTTTACAGACTACTCCAAAATATCCAAAATGATGGAAGACTCCCAAACTCTTTTTGTGAAGCCAGCACCATCCTAATCCCAAAACCAGATAAACACAACAAAAAAGAAAGACAACTGCAGGCCAATATCGCTGATGAACACAGATGCTAAAATCCTCAACAAAATATTGGCAAACTGCATCCAGCAATACATTAAAAAGATCATACAGTATAACCAAGTGGGATTCATCCCAAGGATGCAAGGATGGTACAATATGCACAAATTAATAAATATAATGCATTGCATAAAGAAAATAAAAGACAAAAATCACATGATCATATCAATAGATGCAGAAAAAACATTTGATAAGGTACAGCACCCATTTACGATAAAAACACTCAGCAAAGTGGGAATAGAGGAAGCACTCCTCAACGTAATATATGCCATGTAAGAGTGATTTACAACCAACGTCATATTCAACGGCCAAAAACTTCGAGGTTTCCCACTGAGGTTAGAAAAAAGACAAGGATGCCTGCTTTCACCATTTCTATTCAACCTAGTATTGGAAGTTTTAGCCACAGAAATCAGACAAGAAAAGAAAATAAAAAGCATCCAAATTGGAAAGGAGGAAACAAAACTGTCACTGTTTGCAGATGACATGATAGTGAACATGGAAAATTCTAGACTCCACTAAAAAAATTGATTGACCTAATAAATTAATTAGGCAGAACCGAAAGATACAAAGTCAATATCCAGAAATCAAAAGCATTTTTGTACTCCAACCATGAAACATCAGAAGCAGAAATCAGGAGAAAAAAAAATCCCATTTGATATAGCAACAAGAAAAATAAAATACCTAGGAATAAATCTAACCAAGGAGGTAAAAGACCTGTATGCGAAAACTACTCAACACTGAAGAAAGAAATGAATGAAGACACAAACAAATGAAAACAGATGCTGTGTTCATTGACTGGAAGAATTAACATCATTAAAATGTCCACGTTCCCCAAAGCCATTTATAGATTTAATGCAATACCTGTTCAAGTACCCATGGCATATTTCAAAGATACAGAAACAAGACTTCAAAAATTTATATGGAACCAAAAACGACCTTGAATAGCTCTAGCAATTTTGAGAAAGAAAAGCAAAGTAGGAGAAATCACAATACCCAATACCAAACTATATTGCAATGCCATTTTAATCAAAACAGCCTGGTACAGGCATAAAAGCAGACAGCTAGGGCAATGGAGCAGAATAGAGAGCCCAGAAAAAAAGCCAATTCTCTATGGTCAATTAATTTTTTACAAAGAGGGCAGCAGTATAAAATGGAATAAAAATAACCTCTTCAATAAATGGTGTTCGCAGAGCTGGACAGCTACATAGAAAAGAATGAAACTTGAGCAGCAACTTACACCATACAGAAAAATAAATTAAAGATAGATAAGGACTTAAATATAAATCATGACATCATTAAAGTGCTAGAGGAGAACATATGCAGAAAAATCTCAGATATTTCACACAGCAGTATTTTCACTGATATGTTCACTTGAGCAAAGGACATAAAAAGAATAAACAAATGGGATCTCATCAAAATAAAAAGCTTCTGCAAGGATAAAGAAAACAGTATTAAAAAACAGTATTAAAAGAAAAAGAGAACCAACCATGTGGGAAAATATATTTGCCAATGATTCCTCAGACAAGGGTTTAAACTCCAAAATATATGAAGAGCTCGCATGACTCTAAGAAGGCAAACAACCAATTAAAAATGGACAAAGGATTTGAACAGATACTTCTGCAAGGAGGACATAGAGACATATAAAAAGATTCTCAGTATCTCTAGCTATCAGAGAGATGCAAATTGAAACCGCAATGAGATATCACCTCACACCATTGAGAATGGCCATCATAAACAAAGCAACAAACAACAAGTATTGGAGAGGTTGTGGAGAAAAGGGAACCTGAGTGCACTGTTGGTTGAACTCCAGACTGGTGCAACCACTACGGAAAACAGTATGGAATTTCCTCATAAAACTCAAAATGGATCTGCCTTTGGACCCAGCAATTCCACTGCTACAATTATATCCTAAGAACCCCCAAACTCCAATACAAAAAAAACCTATGCACTCCAATGTTTATAGCAGCACAATTTACAACAGCCAAGTGCTGGAAGCAACCTAGGTGCCTATCAGGAAATGAATGAATCAAAAAAATATGGTACATTTACACATTGGAATTTTTTTGCAGTAGAAAGAAAGAAGGAGCTTTTACCCTTTGCAAGAGCATGGATGGAACTAGAAAGCATTATGGTAGTGAAATAAGCCAGGTTGTAAAAAACAAATACCATATGATCTCACTTTTAACAGTAACCCAATCGACAAAGCAAACAAGCAAAATATAACCAAAGACACTGCAATTTAGAACAGGCTGATGGTAACCAGAAGGGAGATGGAAGGGAATTTCAGGGGAAAAGGGTAAAGGTTTGCAGGAACAATTATAAAGGACACATGAACAATAATGGGGGCATGGAAATGGAGAGGGCTGAAAGTTTGAGTTGGAGTGGGGGGAAAGGCAGAAAAGTGTACCCGAACAACAATAAAAATATCAAAAAAGAAGCTATAGCCATTGTAAACAAATATGCAACTGAATTAGGAGCACCCAAACATAGAAGGAAAATTTTGGAGGACTTCAAGAAAGATAGCAACAGTGATAAACTCATAGTAGGAGATTTTAACACCCTAGTGTCAACATTGGTAGGTATTTAAAACAAAGGAACAACAAGGATATTGTGGCCCTGAACAGAACTCTAGATAAAATTGACTTAATTGATATATACAGAACTATTCACCCGAAGAAATAAAATGCACTCTCTTTTTAAATGCACAAGGAACATTTTGGGGTAGACTGCATGATAGACACAAAAGAAGCCTCAACACATTCAAGCAAAGTGAAATCAGATTAAGCACGTTCTTGGATCATGGTAGCTTAAAACTAGAAATCAATCACAAGGAAAATACTAAAAAACATTCAAATTCATGAAGCCTGAATAACATTCTATTAAATAATGAATACCTTAAAAATGATATCAAGTTAGAAATATAAAATTTCTGAAAACAAATTAAAATGAACACACAAGAGCTCAAAATTATTGGGCACAGTGATGGCAGTCCTGAGAGGGAGGTTCATAGCAATACAGGCCTACATAAAAAAGATAGAAAAATTTCAAATAAGCAACCTAACCCAACATCTACAAGAACTATATAAACAACAACACACAAAGCCCAGAGTGAGTTGAAGGAAGGAAACAATCAAGATCAGAATGGATTAAATGACATATAGACTAAAAGAGTAATTCAAAGGATCAACACATTCAGGACTTGGTTCCTTGAAAAGATAAACAAAATTGACAGGTCTTTAAACATACTCGTCAAGAAAAAAAAAAGAGAAGACACAAATAAAATTAAATTAGAAATAAAAGAGAAGAAATTACAACTGATACTGCAGAAATACAAAGCA
Organism: Sturnira hondurensis; assembly: GCF_014824575.4. Classification (NCBI taxonomy): domain Eukaryota; kingdom Metazoa; phylum Chordata; class Mammalia; order Chiroptera; family Phyllostomidae; genus Sturnira; species Sturnira hondurensis. The sequence goes on along the minus strand of NW_028081271.1, from coordinate 23,489,213 downwards.
TTGAAAGAAATTACTACTAACAACTACATGCCAAGAAGTTTGAAAACCTGTGTGAAATGGACAAATTTCTAGAAACATACAATCCTCCATAACTGAATGAAAAGAAAGCAGAAAGACTGAATAGACCAATAACAGCTATTAAAATTGAAGTAGTAATGACACGTCTGGCACACAAAAGCCCTAGGCTGGAGAGCTTCACAGGTGAATTTTAACAAACATTGAGGGAGGAACTAACCCTGATTCTTCTGAAACTATTTTTTAAAAATTCAAGAGGAGGAAACACTCCCAAACTCTTTTTATGAGGTCAGTATTATCCTAATTCCAAACCAATGTAAAGATACAGTGAAGAAAGATGAATATAGATGCTAAAATTCTCAATAAAATATTAGCAAACTGAATCCATCAATATATTAAAAAGATCATAAACTATGATCAAGTGGAATTCATCTTAGGGATGCAAGGATGGTACACTATTCATGAATCAATAGTGTAATATGCCATTAAAACAAATTGTAAGACAAAAACCACTTGATCATATCAATAAATACTGGAAAAGCATTTGGTAAGGTACAGAAACCATTTATGATAAAAAACACTCAGCAAAGTGGAACTAGAGGGAGCATTTCTCAATATAATAAAGACCTATACGAGAAACCTACAGCCAACTTTATATCCAATAGATAAAAATTTAAAAGCTTTCTCCATAATATTAGGAACAAGACAAAGGTGTCTGTTTTCACTAATTTTATTCATAGTATTGGGAGTTCTAGCCAGAATGATCAGATAAGAAAATAAATAAATAGCATCTAAGTTGGAGAAGAGGAAGTAAAACTGTCATTGTTTGCAGATGATATGACAATGTACATAGAAAACTCTACGGGACCCACCAAAAAAAATTACTTGAAATAATAAGTAAATTTGACAAAACTGGATACAATTGAACATTCAGAAATTGAAAATTTTTGATACCAACAATGAAATGGTAGAAACAGAAATCATGAAAAAAAAATCCCATTTGATATAGGAACAAGAAAAATAAAATACCCAGTAATAAACCTAACCAAAGAGGCAAAAGACCTGTACTCAGAAAACTATACAACACTGAAGAAAGAAATTAAGGAATACACAAACAAATGGAAGCATGTACTATGTTCACTGATTGGAAGAATTAACATCATCAAAATGCCCACATTATCCAAAGCAATTTATAGATTCAATGCAATCCCTATTAAAGTACCAATGACATATTTCATAGATATAGAAATAACACTTCAAAATTTATATGGAACTATAAACAAGCCCAAATAGCCACACTGATTTTGAGAAAGAAGAACAAAGTAGGAAGGATCGCAGTACCTGACCTCAGACTATATCACAAGACCATGGTAATCAAAACAGTCTGGTACTGGCATTAGAACAGACACATAGATCAATGGAACAGAATGGATAGCCCAGAAATATACCCAAGTCTCTATGGCCAATTAATATTCAACAAAGAGGGCAGCAGTATAAAATTGAGTAAAAATAGCCTCTGGCAACAAATAGTATTGGGAAATCTGAACAGCTAATGGAATAAAATGAAACTCAACCACCAACTTTCACCATAGAAAAGAATATATTCAAGATAGATGAATACTTAAATATGAGTCATGATACTAAAAAAGTCCTAGAGAAGAATGTAGGCAGGAAATTTTCAGATATTCCACACAGCAATATTTTCACTGATATGACCCGTAAAGCAAGGGCCATAAAGAAAGAATAAACATATGGGACTTCATCAAAATAAAAAGCTTCTATATGGCTAAAGAAAACATTAGCAAAATGAAAAGGAGACCAACTGTATTGGAAAACATATCTGCCATTGATACCCCAGGGAAGGGTTTGATCTTCAAAATATATAAAGAACTCACAGGACACCATTCCAGGAAGAAAAACAACCCAATTAAAAAAGTGGGCAAAGGACCTGAACAGACACTTGTCTAAGGAGGACGTACAGAGGGCTCAGAGACATATGAAAAGATGCGTAGCATCACTAGCCATCAGAAAGATGCAAATTAAAACCAAATTCATTTAAAACCACAATGAGAAACCATTTCACACTGGTCAGAATGGCCATCACAAACAAAGCAACAAACAAGTGTGAAGAAGTTTTTGGAGAAAAGGAAACCCTAGTGCACTGTTGGTGGAAAGGCAGACTGGTGCAGCCACTGTGGAAAACAGCGTGGAATTTCCTCAGAAAACTAAAAATAGAACTGCCTCTTGACCCAGCAATTCTCCTTCCCGAAACACCAATTCAAAACAATGTATGCAGCCCCAGCTGGTGTAGCTCAGTGGATTGAGTGCTGGCCTGCGAACCACATGATCGCGGTTCGATTCCCAGTCAGGGCACATGCCTGGGTTGCAGGCCAGTTCCTGGCAGGGGACACACCAGAGGCAACCATACATTGATACTTCTCTCCCTCTCTCCTTCCCTTCCAGTCTAAAGATAAATAAACAAAATCTTAAACAAAAAACAACAACGTATGCAGTGCAAAGTTGATAGCAGCACAATTTACAATAGTCAAGTGCTGGAAGCAACCTAGGTGCCAATCAAGGTGCCAATCAGTAAAAGGATGGACAAAAAAACTAGTACATTTACCTGATGGAATATTACACAGCAAGAGGAGCCCTACCATTTGCCACACCCTGGATGGAAATGAAAAGAACTATGCTAAGTGAACTAAGCCACGCAGTGATAAACAAATACCATATGATCTCACTTATAAGTGGAATGTAATTAACAAAACAAACAAGCAAGCTAAATATGACCATAGATTATAAAATAAAGAACAAACTGACAGTAACTAGAGGGGAGGGTGTAGGGAAATAACAGGGCAAAGAAGGGAAAGGGTTATCAAGAAACATGCACAAAGGACCCATGGGAAAAGCAAAGGGGGAAAGGATAGAGGGTGTGTTGTAGGGATGGGTTGGTCAGGGGAAAGTGGTGGTGGGCAAATGGACAGAAATGTTTTAAAAAACAATAAAAATGGTTAAAAATGATTAAATGACGAAGTCAAAGACATTTTTTGTTACCAAAAATAAAACATCAGAAACTGAAACCAAGAAAAAAAAATATACTATAGCTACATGAGAAATAAACTACCTAGGAATAAACCTAACCACGGAGGAGACAAATCTGTACTCAGGAATCTACAAAACACACAAAAAATTAAGGAAGGCACAAATAACTGGAAGATACCTTGTGTTCATGGATTGGAAGAATTAACATAATTAAAATGTTTATACTACCGAAAGCAATCTATTGATTAAACACAATCCTTGTGAAAATACCAATGACATTTATTTCACAGACTTAGAATATTTCAAAAATTTATATGGAACCATAAACTATCCTGAATAACTACAAGCAATCTTGGGAAAGAAAAACAAAATAGAAAGAATCACAAAACCTGATATCTAAACAAGTCCACTGTAATCAAACAGTTTGTGATTGGCATAAGAATAAACACATATAGATCAATGGAACAGAATAGAGTGCCCAGAAATAAACCCCTGTTTTTATGGTCAAATATTTGACAAAGGTGGCAGGAACATATAATGGAGTAGAAATAGCCCCCTCATTAAATGGTATTGAGAGATCTGGACAGGTACATGGAAAAAAATAAAACTAGACCACCAGCTTACATCATATACCAGAATAAACTCAATATGGATACAAAAACTTTAGTATAAGTTGTGACACCATAAAAGTCTTAGAAGAGTACATAGGCAGAAAGTTTTCAGATATCCCACACAACAATAGTTTTATTGATATATCTCCTAGAACAAGGGATATAAAGGAAAGAATAAACAAATGGTACTATATCAAATTAAAAAGCTTTTTCACAGGTAAAGAAAACATCAACAAAATGAAAAGGAAACCAACTGTATGGGGAAACATATTTGCCAACAACACCTAATACAAAGGTTTGACCTCCAAAATATATAAAGTACACACATGCCTCAACACCATAAAGTCAAACAACCCAATTAAAAAAAAAGACCTGAACAAACACTTCTGTGCAAAAAACCTGAACAGACACTTCTCGAAGGAATACATAGAGATTACCCCAAGACATGAATGAATGCTGAATATCATTATCCATCAGAGAGATGCAAATTAAAACCACAATGAGATCACACCTTGTACAGGTCGGAATGGCCATCACTAACAAATCAACAAACAAGTGCTGACAGAGATATGGGGGAAAGGGAAACTTCTGCTGTTAGTGGGAATGCACACTGTGGAAAACAGTATGGAATTTCCTCAAAAAACTAAAAATGGAACTTCCTTTTAACCCATACATTCTACTGCTGGGGTTACACCCTAAGAATCCTGAAACACCAATTCATAAGAACCTATGCACACCAATGTTCATAGCAGCACAATTTACAATAGCCAAGTGTTGGAAGCAACCTAAGTGCCTGTAAGTAAATGAGTGGATCAAAAAAGTGTGGTACAGCCCTGGATGGTGTGGCTCAGTGGATTGAGCTCTGGCTTGCAAACTGAAGGATTGCTGGTTCACTTCCCAGTCAGGGCACATGTCTGGGTTGAGGGCCAGGTCAGGTGCCCAGCGGAGGGCATGCAAGAGGCAACCACACATTAATGTTTCTCTCCCTTTCTTCCTCCCTTCCCCTCTGTAAAAAATAAATAAATATAATCTTTTTAAAAAGTGTGGTACATTTACACAATGGAATACCATGCAGAAGAAAGAGAGAAGGAACTCTTACCCTTCATGGCAGCATGGGTGAAACTGGAGAGTATAATGCCAAGTGAAGGCAGTGAAAGAAAAATACCATATGATTCCACCTATAAGTGGAACCTAATAAACAAAAGATCAAATGAGAAAAGTAGAATCGGATACACGGAAACAAGGAACAGACTGACAATGACCAGAGGGGAGGAGGAGCAGAGATAACGGGGGAAAATACTGAAGAGTCAAGTGAAGGAACATGTATAAAGGATGCATGGACATGGACACTATGATGGGGATTGACTATGGGAGTGGGTGTGTGGGCAGGGTAGAGTAGAACAACTTTGGAAAACTTGGGACAACTGTAATAGAACAACATGAAATTTTTAGAGCATTTCTTCTAGTTCTGTGAAAAATGTCATTGATATTTTGGTAGGAATTGCATTGAATCTATTGATTGCTCTGGGTAACATGGACATTTTATGATGCAAATGCTTTCTATCCAAGAGCAGGGCAGATACTTCTTTTTATTTATATTTCCTTTAATTTTTATCTTCAACATCTTATCAAAGTACAGATCATTCATTCCCTTGGTTAAAATTATTAATGTTTCATTTTTTGATGCAATTGTAAATGGGATTACTTTTTAAATTTCTCGCTGATAGTTTGTTATTGTTCTATAAAATTTCAACCAATTTCTTTTTTAAATTTTTTATTTACCTTTAGAGAGGAAGGGAAGGAGAGAAGGAGAGAAATATCAATGTATGGTTCCTCCCCTGATGGAAAATGGCCTGCAACTCAGGCATGTGCCCTGACTGGGAATCGAACCACGATCCTGTGGTTCACAGGCCTGTGCTCAATCCACTGAGCCACACCAGCCAGGGCTCAAATGACTTCTTATTAGTAATTTTCTACTGCTTTACTGAATTCATTTATCAGTTTTTTACAGTTTTGGGTCAAATCTTTATAGTTTTTCCTAAATATTTTATCATTCCCTCTGCAACTAAAGACCATTTTACTTTGTCCTTTCCAATTTGCAAAATTTTTATTTATTATTGTCTGATTTCTGTGGCTAAAAGTTTATATACTCTGTTGAGTAAGTGTTAAAAGTGGCATCCTTATCTTTTTGGTGATCTTAAAAAAACACTTTTAGCTTTCCCCTATTAGGTATGTTAGCTGTGGATTTGTCATATATGGCCTTTGTTATGTTGAGGTATCTTCACTTTATCCCAACATTGCTGAGACTTTTAATTATAAATAGATGTTGGATTTTGTCAAATGCTTTTTCTACTTCTACTGACATGATCATACACTTTGTATTCTTTATTATGTGATATATCACAGTAATTGATTTGCAGATATTAAAATAATCTGCATCCCAGGAATAAATCCCACTTGATCATGGTGTATTATCGTCTTTAATGTATTGCTGAATTCAGGTTGCTAATATTTTGTTCAGGATTTTTGTATCTATGTTCATCAGGGTAATTGGCCTATAACTTTTTTTTCTATAAAGGCTTTGTCTGATTTTTTCCTCCAGACATTTTTTTACAAGTACAGTTGTCTCCATTTTGCTGCCTCCACTTTCCCCCACCCCACTCACCCTCACCTCCTATCCTCAAACCTACCCCCCCACCCCCCGTGGCTTTGTCCATGGGTCCTTTATACATGTTCCTTGATGAACATTTTCTTCTTTTTCCTGTTATATCCCACCATCTCCCCTTCTGGTCACTGTCAGTTTGCTCTTCATTTCAGTGTTTCTGGTTATATTTTGCTAACTTGTTTTGTTGATTAGGTTCCGCTTATAGGTAAAATCATACCTTTTGATATGTGTAATGCTGGCCTTATTAAATTTGAGAAGTATAGATGTCAATTCTTTGAATGTTTGGTAGATTCACTTGTGAAAGCATCCAATCCAGGACTTTTTCTTTGTTGTTGTTGTGTTTTTGATTACTGAATGAAGTTTGTAGGTTGTAATTGGTTTGTTCAGATTTTCTGTTTCTTCTTCATCTAGTCTTGGAAGATTGCATATTTCTAGGAGTTTATCCATTTCTTCTAGATTGTGCAACTTGTTGGCACAATGTTTTCTTATAATCCTTTGTATTTCTGTGGTATCAGTTGTCACTCCTCCTCCTTTATTTCTAATTTTATTTATATGATTCCTCTGTCTTTTTCTCCTGACAAATTTGGTTAAAGTTTTATCAGAAGACCCAGAACATGGTTTAATTTAATTTCTGTGTTGTTTTTTAGAATCTGTTTTGTTTATTTCTGCTGTGATATTTATTATCTTCTTCCTTCTACTCATTTTGTGCTTTGTTCATTGTTCTTTTTCTAGTTTCTTTGGGTGTAAGATTAGATTTTTTTATTTCAGAGATTTCTTGTTTCTTGACATAAGCCTATATCTTTATGAATTTCCCTTTTAGGACTGCTTTCACTGTGTCCCATAGATTTTGGGTTGTTCTGTTTTCATTCTCATTTGTCTCAAGATATCTTTATTTTTATGTTAATGATAGCCTCAAATTTATTACCCTTGTTGAATTCCAGACTCTTATTACTACTGATTTACACTAGCCTGAATTAGACTTTAACTCTGGGAGAAACATCAGAAATATGGATATCCAGGCAATTAGATATTACAGAACTATGAGTGATTAAAAATATATAACTGATTAAGGGTATAGCTCCTATTATTCTGAGGGTACATAAACTAGAAAATGTTCATCTTTTAATAACTCTGTAAGTTTTGATTTCTACCTTCATCTTATTGTTAACCTATTCTTTGTTTAGTAACATGTTATTTAGACTTCATGTGTTTGTATACTTTTCAGTTTTATTCTTCTACTTGATTTCTAGTTTTATACTATTGTGGCTAGAGATGCTTGATATTTCAATCTTTTTAAATTTATTAACACTTTTTTTCTATCACCTAACACATAGTCTATTCTGTAAGTGTTACATGTATACTTGAAAAGAATGCATAATCTGATTCTTTGGGGTGAAATGCTCTTAAAATATCAATTAAATCCATTTGATCTATTGTATCATTTCAGGCTGCTATTTCCCTGTTGATTTTCTGTCTAGAAGCTTTATCTATTAATGTCAGTGTTGTGTTTAAATCTCCCACTGTTCCCCTGGTCACTTGAACTGGGTGCTCCAGAAGTGTCTCTTATGTGGGCTATGTGTTCCCTCCCATTGTTATTGATTCTTGATTGCTGTTGGGTGGGGTTGACACTCATGCTGACTGGCTGTCAGGACTGATCACCATAGAAAAGCCTGATCCCACCAAGGGGAATTTGTGCCAGCTGGGTTCTGATGCCTACTGAGAATTCCTTTGGGTTTTTCATTTTTGGACCTAATCAGGTGGCTCTCTATTGCGGTCTGAACCCAACCACCACATGTGTTGGTTCCGGGCACTCTTGGGAGGTCCTCTGGTACAGGCAAACATCAGCTGCTACCTGTGCCCAGCCCCAGGTCACCTTATAGGAGCTACAAAATGATGCAGTTGGTAGCTGTCTACACTGGGCCTGGAGGCACCTAGGAGAGTCTATATTTTGACAGGAAGCTGGCTGCCACCAGCACAGGTGTTTGTGAGCAAGTGAAACTATGTGGGATCTCTTTATGAGGATGACTGGGTTTCCACAGTCCTTTGTCTTCTATCTCACTGAGGATTCAGCTGAGTGGATAAGGTAGGTTTCAGGGAGTCATTGGAGGGGGTGTTGAGCATGTTAATCCATATTCTAATTTAGTGCAGAACAATGGGAGGCCTCCCTCTGAACTCATATAATTCAGCCCCATCCCCAAATATCTCTGGTGTCTTTTGAGCTGCTTGCTCTTCCTTTGCTGGAGCTTAAAGTGAGTACCTGTGAGTAACTCTGTATGTGACACATTTTTTTTAAAAAAAATATTTTATTTATTTATCTTTAGAGGGGAAGGGAGAGAGGAAGAGAAACATCAATGTATGGTTGCTTCTTGTGCATCCCCTGCTGGGAACTGGCCCCTACGGGGAACTGGCCTGCAACCCAGGAATGTGCACTGACTGGAAATCAAACCGTGATCGTCTGGTTCGCAGGCCCGTGCTCAATCCACTGAGCTACACCAGCCAGGGCCTTGTATGTGACACCTTTAAGAGGCTCACTGGTCTTCTTTCGCTTCTCTGAAGCAAAAGCTAGTCTTCATGAAATACAGAGTTTAAGTTTAGATTTTAATCCACTCTGAAGAAAACTGAAAACTAATAATTTCCATGTTTCACAAGAAAGAAAACAAAACCTGGTCATTCAACCTCTCAACTAGCCTCATAGCCATAGATAAAGACCTAGAGCCAAAGTTAGGACTGCTCATCCCATAGGCTACCTTAGAGTGATCAAGTTCAGCTTGCATAGGTTTATTTTCTTTGTCTCAATCCCCACCTTTCCCTATTTTCTTTTAATGTGCTTCTTTAAGCATTTTTGTTATTTATGTTGTCCCTTTGTATAATAGATATGCATTTTTATTTGGACTAAATATGCCACAAACAATGTTTCATTGAAACAAGCCATCAGAGACTCACACACCAAAAATGTCTGCTCTTGCTGTATCCCACGAATCTCCTTTCTAAGAAACAGTTGTAATAAAATGAAATTTACCCAATCCAATTACTCAATAAATATGCACTGAGCACATGTCCTGTATCAGGCATTGTTTTCAGTGCTGGGGGTACATTAGGGAGCCGGTCAAAAAAATTCTCTGTTCTTGTGATGCTTATGCTCTACTAAAGGTGAAAGGCAGATCGTGGATTAAATAAGTGACTCTTGCTGATGAGAGAAATGGAAAAGCTAAAGCAAGGTAAGAGAGATTGGAGTGCTGGGCCAGGGGGAGGAAAGCATTCCCAGTGGAGTGATTTGGGGGATGTTGCTCATTACCGTTCAGTGTTGTTTCAATGAGAACTTGTATCCCATCTCAGAGACAGAAATAGATGATCTCATGAGTCCCTGACTATTTTTTACCATTTGAACACTGAGTCTTATTGCTGATGTATCTCCCTCTTTGCATTACTGCTGATGAACTTATAGTCAGTTCTGGATATCAACATATATGTTTTGGGTACTGACCTCTCTTCTAGTTTTATTTTGTTTTTCCCCTAATCTTTTCCCTTCAGCTAGTTAGTATCACATAAGCAGTGAGTTAGTTGATTAGCAAATTCTATTATATTGCAACATCTTTTTGTCATGCTCTGGGCAATAAATACCATATGTAAGCAATCCATTCTCCAGGCAGCTTACCATTCATAAGCAGCCTTTCCTCTGGCAAGGGAATCCAGGCCTCCTCCATATACCCAGGAAGAAGTGGCTGAGAAAAAAAAAGAGGGCCCTGATTGCTTACCAGCTTCAGTTGGAGACCATAGACCTTCTGAGACCCTAACCATAAATCTGGGGCACAGGACCATTCATGTATCTTGGATAAAGGACCCTTGACACTTGGAAAACAAATGTGATATACTTAATGCTGTGACTTACATATTCAATATAGCATTGAATATAATTTTTATTGTTGTTCAAGTACATTTGTCTGCATTTTCCATCATTCCTCCCCATCCAAGCCAATCCCACCCCCCAACGTCTGATCCCACCCCACCTTGGTTTACTCAATGTGTTCTTTATAATTGTCCTGAAAACCTTCCTCCATTTCTCCTCCACTATCCGCTCCCACCTTCCCTCTGGTTCTGTCAGTTTGTTTTAATTTCGATGTCTCTGGTTATATTTTGCTTGCTTGTTTATTTTGTTGATAAACAAAAGGTTCCACTTAAAGATGAGATCACGTGGTATGTGTCTTTCATCGTCTGGCTTATTTTCCTCATCATAATGCTCTCCAATTCCATCCAGGTTGTCACAAAGGGTAGGAGCTCCTTCTTTCTTTCTGCTGTGCAGTATTTCATTGAGAAAATGTACCAATTATTTTTGATGCACTCACTTACTGATGGATACCTAGGTTACTTCCAGCACTTGGCTATTGTAAATTGCGCTGCATAGGTACTTTTGGATTGGTATTTCAGGGTTTTTAGGATACAATCCCAGAAGGAGAATTTCTGGGTCACAAGGCAGTTCTATTTTTAGTTTTCTGAAGAAATTCCATACTGTTTTCCACAGTGGCTGCATCAGTCTGCATTCCCACCAAGAGTGCACTAGGGTTCCCTTTTCTCCACATCCTCTCCAACACTTGTTGTTTATTGCTTTGTTTCTGATGGCTATTCCAACCAGTGTGAAGTAATATGCCATTGTGGTTTTAATTCGCATCTCTCTGACGGACAGTGATGTTAATATTTTTATATGTCACTAGGGCATCTGTATGCCCTCCTTGGAGAAGTGTCTGTTCAGGTACTTTTGCCCATGTTTAAAAAAAGATTTTATTTATTTATTTTTAGAGGGGAAGGGAAAGAGAGAAAGAGAGGGAAAGAAACATCAATGTGGTTGCCTCTCACACACCCCCTACTGGGGACATGCCATGAAATTCAGGCATGTACCCTGAATAGGAATCGAATCAGTGACCCCTTGCCTCAGGGCCAGTGCTCAGTCCACTGAGCCACTCCAGCTAGGGACTTTTGCCCAATATTTAATTCAGTTGTTTGTCTTCTTAGAGTGAACTCATGTGAGTTCTTTATATATTTTGGAGATCAAATCCTTGTCTGAGGTATCATTGGAAAATATGTTTTTCAATACAGTTGGTAATCTTCCCACTTTAATGCTGTTTTCTTTAGCCATGCAGAAGCTTTTTCATTTTGACTAAGTCCCATTTGTTTAGTCTTTCCTTTATGTCTTTTGTTCTAGGGGTCATATTGATGAAAATATTATTGCGTGTAATATCTGAGATTTTCCTGCCTGTGCTCTCCTCTAGAACTTCTTTGTTGTCATAATTTATATTTAAGTCTTTTATCCATGTTGAGTTTGTTTTTGCATAGGGTGTAAGTTCTATTCAACAAAATATTGTAAATCCGAGTCACAGCAAGTAGACAAGAAGAAGAAATAAAAGGCATCCAAACTGGAAAACAGAAAGCAAAACTGTCACCACTGCCCTGTGGATTTGCAGATGCCATTATAGTGTACATAGAAAATCCTATAGACACCACTAAATAAAAACTACTCAACCTAATACGTGAATTTGGCTATATAGCAGGATGCAAAGTCAATATTCAGAAATCAAAGGCATTTTTGTATACCAACAATGGAATATCAGAAACAGAAATAAGAAAATAAATTCTATTTGATATGCAGAAACAAGAAAAATAACTTACCTAGGAACAAACCTAACCGAGGAGATAAAAGATCTGTACGCAGAAAGCTACTCAACACTGAAGAAAGAAATTAAGGAAGACACAAACAAATGGAAGCATGTACCAAGTTCATGGATTGGAAGAATTAACATAATCAGAATGCTCATACTACCCAAATCAATTTATAGATTCAATGCCATCCCTACTAAAATACCAATGACATATATCACAGATATAGAACAAACCTTTCAAAAAATTACATGAACCATATATGACCCAAAATAGCTGCAACAATTTGAAGAAGAACAAAGTATAAGAGATCATAGTACATGATAGTAAACTGTATTACCAGGGCACAGTAATCAAAATAGTCTGTCACTGGCATTAGAACAGACATATAAATCAATGAAACAAAATAGAGAACCCAGAAATAAATCTATGTCTCTACTGTCAAGTAATATTTGACAAAAGAAGTAAAAGCATAAAATGCAATAAAAATAGCTTCAACAAATGGTATTGGGAGATCTGGACAGCTACAAGCGAAAAAAAAAAAAAGAAACTCAACCACCAACTTACATTAGTGTCTTTTAAAAGTCCCTGTATTGAGCATTCCTCAATATAATAAAGGCCATATATGAAAGACCTACAGCCAACATCATACTCAATAGGCAAAAACTAAAAGCTTTTCCACTAAGATCAGGAACAAGAGAAGGTTGTCCATTTTCACCACTTCTATTTAATACAGTATTGAAAGTTTTAGCCTCAGCGATCAGGCAAGAAAAAGAAATAAAAGGCATTCAAATTGGAAAGGAGGAAACAAAACTGTCATTGTTTGCAGATGACATGATAGTGTACATGGAAAATCCTATAGACTCTACCAAAAAACTCCTGGAACTAATAAATAAATTTGGCAAAACAGCGGGTTACAAAGTCAATATCCAGAAATCAAAGGCATTTTTGTATACTAACAATTAATCAGCAGGAACAGAAATAAAGAAAAAAATTTCATTTGATATAGCAAAAACAAAAATAAAATACCTAGAAATAGACCTAACCAAGGAGGTAAAAGACCTGTATGCAGAAAACTACACAACACTGAAGAAAGAAATCAAGGAAGACACAAACAAATGGAAACATATACCGTGTTCATGGATTGGAACAATTAACATCATCAAAATGTCCATACTACCCAAAGCAATTTACAGATTCAATGCAATACCTATTAAAGTACCAATGGCATATTTCACAGACATAGAACAAACACTTCGAAAATTTATATGGAACCATAAAAGACCCTGAATAGCAGCTGCAATTCTGAAAAAGAAGAATAAAGTAGGAGGGATCACAATACCTGATATCAAACTGTATTACAAGGCCACTGTAATCAAAAAAGCATGGCACTGGCATAAAAACAGGCACATAGACCAATGGAACAGAACAGAGAGCCCAGAAATAAACCCAACCCTCTATAGTCAATTAATATTCAACAAAGGGGGCAGTAACATAAAATGGGGTAAAGATAGGCTCTTCAACAAATGGTGTTGGGAGAACTGGACAGCTACGTGCAGAAAAATGAAACTCGAACACCAACTTACACCATATACCAAAGTAAATTCAAAGTAGATAAAGACTAAATATAAGCCATGACACCATTAAAGTCCTAGGGGAGTACATTAGCAGAAAAATATCAGATATTTCACACAGCAACATTTTTACTGATATGTCCCCTAGAGCAAGGAATATAAAGGAAGCATTAAACAAATGGGATCTCATCAAAATAAAAAGCTTCTGCGTGGCTAAAGAAAACATCATTAAAATAAAAAAGACAACCAACTGTATGGGAAAATATATTTGCCAATGATACCTCAGACAAAAGTTTAATCTCCAAAATATACAAAGAACTCACATGACTCCACTCTAAGAAGACAACTAACCCAATTAAAAATGGGAAAAGGACTTGAACAGACACTTCACTAAGGAGGACATACAGAGGATCCAGAGACACATGAAGAGATGCTTGCTATCAGAGAGATGCAAATTAAAACCACAATGAGATACCACTTTACACCTGTGAGAATGGCTATCATAAACAAAGCAATAAACAACAAATGTTGGAGAGGCTGTGGGGAAAAGGGGACTCTGGTCCACTTTTGGTGGGATTGCAGACTGGTACAACCATTATGGAAAACAGTATGGAATTTTCTCAGAAAACTAAAATTGGGCCTGCCTTTTGACCCAGCAATTCCACTGCTAGGATTGTATCTAAGAACCCTAAAACACCAATCCCAAAGAACATATGCACCCCAATGTTCATAGCAGCACAATTTACAATAGCCAAGAGTTGGAAGCAACCTAGGTGCCCATCAGTAAATTAATGGATCAAAAAACTATAGTACATATACACAATGAAGTTCTATGCCGCGGAAAGAAAGAAGGAGCTCCTGCATTTTGCAACAGCATGGATGGAACTGGAAAGCATTATGTTGAGTGAAATAAGCCAGGTGTTGAACGACAAATACAATATGATCTCACCTTTAACACAAAGCTAAACAACAAAACAAACAAGCAAGCAAAATATAACCAAAGACACTGAAATAAAGAATTGGCTTTTAAAAGTGTCTTTAAAAGACACTGGCTGACAGTGACCAGAGGGAAGAGGGGAGGGAATTTCAGGGGAAATTGGGGAGGGATTTAGAGGAACATACATAAAGGATACATGGACAACAACTGGGGAGGGAGGGTGAGCACGGGGATGGGATGGGATGGGAGTAATAGACAGAAAACTGTACTTGAAAAATAATTAAATAAATTTAAAAAATAAAAATAAAATAAAAGTCCCTGTATCTATCTAACTTTGGGAGAAGACCCAAAGTTTCTGAAGTTTTGCCTTTATAAGTTCATCCAACTGAGTGCCCTGGTGGGCATTCCACTTGTCCCCACACCATGGCATTTGGGGCATGGCACATACAGGAAAATGGAGCCTGTCCTTTCAAGATCTGGTGGTCACTCCCTTGTTATCCCTTGGAAATCTAACATTCCGTATGCATGATATAATACACTAAATTCAAATAAGAAAAATTAGCCTGCTTGGTTTATAGGGCCTGCACATCAATCATCTCAAGTATTTCATCATATTCTTAAAGATGGTGAAATACAGTTAAATTTATATATGGATAGGAGAATAAAATTCTGATAAAATTTCATATTTCTAAGAAAACAAAGCTAGCAGTGAAGTATTAAACGAAGTAAATTGTATGAGTGCTACTTGGAAAACATAAAATTCTAGAAAACTCAAAGGGATTTTTCAGGGTGGTGAGAGAAAGAGAAGTTGATAATTAGCACTTTATCACTGAAGAAAAAAAGGAAAGTGAAAATCTTTTTAAATATCTAAAGTACAAAAATAGACAAGTCTTCCCTCCTCCCATCTACAATACTAATGGAAGTATTTTAATATAGCATTTGAAATATCATTACATAGGAAAAAATAATAGCTTATACTGCAGATTTAGTAAAGAAAGACATACAACTAGTATTTATTTGCACTGAGTTGTGCATCTTCACATTATCTGGGTAATCACTTCACCAACCTAAGCAGTAATAAATTATGATGCTGAATTTATTCTATTTTTTTAAAGATCTTATTTATTTATCTTTAGAGGGGAAGGGAAGGAGAGAAGGAGAGAAGTACCAACGTATGGTTTCCTCTCATGAGTCCCCCGCTGGGAACCCGCCAGAAACCCTGGCATGAGCCCCTGCTATCATGTGGTTCACAGGTCCCCGCTCAATTCACTGAGCCATGCCAGCCAGGGCTGATGCTGAATTTATAGATGAGGTAACAGATGTTCAGAGAAGCCAGTATCTTGCTTGGGGTTACAACCTGGTCAGTGACAGAGCCAGAATTTACACCCACATTTAGAAGATGCTCATACTCATCACAGTACATAAAATGTCAAGTTTTAAAATCAAGAAGAGTAAAATATTTAGGAATGCATTCAATAAAACATGTGTAAAACTTGTATACCAGATATCTATATGACATCATTGACAGAAATAATAGAACTAAATAAATAGAAAGGCATTCCATATCCATGCACAGGAAAACTTAATGTTAAGATGGGACTACCTCTTGAATTGATCTACAGATTTAATGCAATCCCTATCAGTATTTCACCCAAATTTTTGGCAGAAATTGACAAGCCTAACCCAAAATTTACATAGAAATGCAAGAGGCAGGTTTTCTTTCATGCTGTTTCTGCAACACTCAATCAACCTAACAGTTTTGAATATAAAAATAGAAACAATCTCCATTTGTCAGGCAGATACTGTTACCCTAGGGGTTTATCATACTTCACCAATATGATCTTAGAATCACCCATAACCTTAGGATTCTGTTACTCCCATTTTTGTATGAATAAAATAAGGTCCAAGTCCTAGTTCTGTTCAAATAAATTCCCACTAGTATTGTTATAAACAGATGTTCTCTGTAATGCTTATTCCAGCTGTGACCAATATTGTTTAAGTTTGTATTGTCAGTTTGATGTGTCTCAGAGGGAAGCAGTGTATCTAAGCCAACCTCCACATCTCCACTCTTATCCCCCACACAACTTTCCTGGCCTGGTTGCTAACATCCTACAGAGAATTAGTCAGCTTTGGAGTTGGAGAGTTGGGGGATTGAAAGACATGAACTCAGATTATAAACCAGAGTTGTGCCCAAGATAGAAGAGGGTGTGGGGAGCAGGTATAGCAATAAATAGTGAGAATTTTTGCCCTTCCCCAAAAGGCAGTGATGGGGAAATCTTCTAAATGAGGTTAAGTGGCTGCCCTTCAGAAAGCTAAGGGCAGCACGGAGGGTGGGTCTGAAGTTAGTTAACTGCATACTAAGGGTAGATCTGTTGTCCAAAACATATACAAGGAACCCAACTTACATCTCCATGTTGTAAAAGTCCATGTCACAACATTTAACTGGCAAATCTCACTGTAGTAAAGAAGCAAGTGTAGACTTCCGCCAAGATGGAGGCATAGGTGAAAACACTGTGCCTTCTCCCACAACCAAGTTTGAATACAACAAAGGTTTGGAGAAACAAAGACACAACCAAAGGACAGAAAATTGAATTATACGGAAGTCCAACTACATCTAACTGTTCAACGGGGATGATAAGAGGGGCGGAGCCAGCAGCGAGCAGGGTCGGGCAGGACAGGTCCCCCAACCCAGGTGCGCAGGCAGCCCGGAAACAGTTGGGGTGCAGGGCAGACTGACCGCAGGCGCACATTTGCACACAGTGAGACAGACCACACAGGCCCCAGGGGGCGAGGGCTGACGGCGGTGGCACACTCACGTGCAGTGGGACAAAATGCGTGGGCCCCGTGACGGCAGCAACTGCAGCACCTGTGAGGGCCACCGTGGCTGGTGGCAGACAGGACGCCATAGTCCCTCCTTGACCCCGCCCCCACATACAGCGTCACAACCCAGCGACTTAGTTGCCCTGCAATACCAGTGAGAGCCATTGTCCCTCTTTGACCCCGCCCCCACATAAACGTCACAACCCAGTGACTGAGTTGCCCTGTTCTAGTGAACACTTTAGGGCTCTGATCCTGCTATGGAACAGGCACGAACAGCCCAAAAGATGGTGCAAGAAGAACTCAAAGTCCCAGAGCCAATAACTCTAAGCGACCGAGAAATTGCCAGCCTCTCAGAAGCACAATTCGAGACACTATTTATCAGGATGCTCACAGAACTGGTAGATTATAGTCACAAATTAGAGGAACATAGTCACAAATTAGAGGAACATATGAAGGCTAAACTAATTGAAATGAAGGGAGATGCACAGGAAACCAATAGTGATGGAAAGGAAACTGGGACTCAAATCAATGGAATGGACCAGAAGGAAGAACAAAACATCCCACCAGAAAGGAATGAAGAAATGAGAATTCAAAAAAATGAGGAGAGGCTTAGGAACCTCCAGGACATCTTTAAACGTTCCAACATCCGGATTATAGGGGTACCAGAAGGGGGAAAGAAACAGCCACGAGTGGAAATTGTATTTGAACAAATAATAAAGGAGAATTTCCCCAGTCTGGCAAAGGAAATAGACTTCCAGGAAATCCAGGAAGCTCAGAGAGTGTCAAAGAAGTTGGACCCAAGAAGGAACACACCAAGGCAGATCATAATTACATTAGCCAAGATTCAAATGAAGGAGAGAATCCTAGAAGCAGCAAGGGATAAGGGGACAGTCACCTACAAAGGACTACCCATCAAACTGTCAGTGGATTTCTCAAAAGAGAACTTCCAGGCAAGAAGGGGCTGGAAAGAAGTATTCCAAGTCATGAAATCCAAAGACCTACAGCCAAGATTGCTTTATCCAGCAAAACTTTCATTTAGAATGGAAGGACAGATAAAGTGCTTCTCAGATAAGGTCAAATTCAAGGAGTTCATCATCATCAAGCCCTTATTATATGAAATGCTAAAGGGACTTATATAAGAAAAAGAAGACAAAAATATTAACAGCGAAAGGACAGCAAACACACAGTTATTAACAACCACACCTAAAACAAAAGCAAACCAAGAGGACAGCTAGATCAGGAGTGGAACCATAGAAATGAAGAACACATGGAGGGTTAGAAACAGGGGGGTGGGAGGGGGAGAAGGGAGGAGAAGGCACAGAAAATAGCATAGATGGTAGGTAGAAAATAGATAGGGGGGAAGGCGAGAATAGTGGGGGAAATATAGAATCCAAAGAACTTGAGACACGTGGTTATAAACTAAGGGGGGGGGACAATGGTGGGGGAGGGAGGGTGGGAGTGGAAGGGAATGAAGGGGGAATAGAATAACTGTAATGGTATAATCAATAAAATATATTAAAAAAAGAAGCAAGTGTACATATGTCCTTTGTCCCTGGTCTTATTTAAATATTTAGTATATACAGTGGTAAGCATAATAAATACACTATTAATGACCACAATTATAGTAGGTACATTAGTGAGTGTTCTTAAAAGTAAAATGCTTTAACCCTTGCTGGTATGGCTCAGTTGCAGCACTGTCCCATAACCAAAAGGTTGCAGGTTCAATTCCCAGGCAGGTCACATATCTACATTGTGGGTTTGGTCCCTGGTCCAAGTGCATACAATCCCTGGTCTGGGTGTGTAAAGGAGGCAACTGATCAATTCTCCTCTCTCTCTCATTGATGTTTCTCTCTCTCCCTTCCTCTCTCCTTTATCTCTCTCTAAAAAGCAATGAAAATTTGTCCTCGGGTGAGGAAAAAAATTTAAAAAACTATAAGCTTTTATTTATTGACCACAGAGTATTATATAACAAATGAAAACTGCCATTTTTAGGACCTTGAATTAAACAGTGTAAACTGTTCCTAACAGTTGAACCTATACAGGTACAGTAACTTAGAGAGATGGGCAGGACCTCCATGGGGTGACCTCATACCTAGGACATTTGTTAGTCAGCCACACGGGGGTACAGAGGGGCTGCCAAATGTTTCACTTCAGGATGCCATAAAAAACAAAGCTACATGGTCCCTACCACATCCAGGTTCCTGTCAGTCAGCACAACAGAGGCTTCTCTGGGAAGTCACTTCAGCCTTCTACTTGGCAAAGGAGAAGAGGTGACCAGATTGGTTTCTCAGGATCCCAGATACAACTCTGTGGTTAGTCCTGGCAGCCCCTTTCTTGGCCATCTCTTTCCTGCCACTTGCAACCTATCAGAGTTGACCTTTCTTTCTCCAATCTACAGGGCTCAATTCCAAGGATAACCTTAATATGAATCACTCACAAATGGGTGACATTACTGCTTGCTCACTGTATTTTTACTCTCCACCGTTATGTCATTGTTTGGTGACTTCAATGTCCATCCATCTTCCTGGCTTCTCAAGAGCTCTAATGATATTTTCCTTGATTCCCCCTCAGTTATCCTTTTACATGGCAACTCCTCAAACTGTGCCAGTTCTGAAATGTGCATTTTCAGCACTCCTCTATCTGATGTCTCTGGCTCATTTGCTTCATTATCAAGCCTCCTTAACACAGAACTTCCAATCCATTGGATTTACATGCTTCATTGTCTTATTACCTCCCCACACCCTAATCCCACAGACTCTTCCTTTCTGTCTCTCCCAATTTACTCTCTGATCCATCATTATAATTCTACATGCAGACATACACATGATTCCCTTGCCCCACTTCTTGCCCATGTACATGTTTGGTGAAGCTCTGCTGTTTTTAAACCCAGCCAACCTCCTCTACAGCTGCACAGTTTAGTGAACAGAGGGGATGGCTGAGATACCCTAGCTGAGCTTCAAACAGCCAGGGATCTCAAACAAATGGAGCTCTCACTGTCTGCTACTCTTCATTCTCAGTTTCCTGGGCCAATTATGATTTTCCTTTTTTAGATCTTCACAAACGGGATGACTCCAATACACTTCCTTCACTCTACTTGCTCCTTAAATAGCATCTTGATTTCTGCTTGGATCCCATTCTGAGGCCTTTGTATTTATGTCTGAACTCTTTGTACACATCTTGGCAAGTATGGAGCCTTCTTGTCTTCAGGATCTTAGCTTTAATATAGTTTTCTTTAAGATGCTGTGCCTGGCTATCATTTATATTGTTTTTTCCCCCTAGTCAACCTGTTACATAAACCTATTTTATTCACAACATTTACCACAATCTAAAGCTGTTTCTATACATGACCTGAGTGAATGCACATTCTTTGACAACCTAATACTTGTCTGATCCATTGCTCCTGTATCCTACAAACCCAGAATAGAGCATGACACATAAAAATGCTCCATTGTTGGAAGGATAAAAATACTAAGACATTCTGGAGGTCTCTAGCACACAATTTTATAGATGCCCCTTTCACTTACACTTACTTCATACCCAAAGTATTTGGTTGAATGTGGCAGGTTTACGATTTATCATCCAGACTAGACATTTCTAGACATGAAAACAGACACTAGTCAGAGTTACACTCAGATGACAGGCACACTAGGTCATGTGGTCACTGGCTTAGGCTTGCTACTAGCTGGTTTAGTTACAAGTGTTAATCTTGCTTTTGCTGGCAGGAGCCCTGGCTTTTAATTTGTTTTTACACTCTCTCCAACTCAATGATGTGGAGTATGGGATTTTGTAAAGCCTGACTCAACCCATTCTCTGCAGAAAACAGAAGACATTCTTGTCCTTTATCATTTAAGGGGGTGACTTATTGTTTTATTGTTTGTTTCTTCTTTGGCAGTTGGAGGTTTACCAAAGTCTACCAAGCCAGGATGGGAATACATGTGCCCTGTGGTGGCCAGCAGCAAATCTCAGACAAGACAACAGAGACATGTTGTGCATGCCCTATCCCTCCCTCCCCTGCCCTACCCTCCACTGCCCAGCTCTCTCTTGTCCTAATGAATAGCAATGTTTGGCCTCTCATTCAAGACTGAGCTGTGGAGTTGCTTCCTCTGTTCCATGTTGGCAAAGTCCCACTGCCTAACAGGGACAGAAAACTGTAATGCCTAAGAGGAACTAGAAGAAGGGGTGAGCACCTCCAAAGGGGCAGAAAGAGCAGGCAGAAAAGCACAGTGGTCACCAACATAACTCTCTAGTCAGAGATGAGCCAGATCCCACCTGGGTCCCCTGTTTCCTGTCAGGTAATCTCTGTCTGTTAAACAGCAGTTAACAGTATCTCGTACCATGTTCACAGTATAGTACATTTAAGCCCTATTTTTATTCCTTTCACCTGTCCTCAGCATTTCTTAATCTTTTTTTTACATTTTTCTTTTTGCTTCCAAAATATACGTGAATCAAAAGAAACTATCAGTTTACTGAAAGAAAGGTATGATATTTTCTATTTTATTGCCGTTTTCGAAAGCACAAGCATATAGTAGGTGTTTAATGGCTTGTGACACAGTGAGTTTAATGAGTTGACCTGTCTTCAGTCATAACATGCTCTTTTTTCTTTCAAATACTGCAAATGGCTGTCAAATTGATGCCATTCGCCTACATTATGATTAGGTTTCCTAATTCAACATCTGATTAATGTAAACATTAATGTTTGATTCCCAACTGGGAGCCATTCCTGAGATGTAGCCCCACGTGTTTTCACTCCAGGCTTCGGGAATCTTTGATGGACTTTTCCTGGGTCTACTACAGAAAGATGACAAAAGCACTTCCCTCATATAAGAATCGGCTGCTGATAATGGCCAGGTGATAGCACTTAGACTTACCTCCTTTATTATGCAGCACCTGCTAATACATCAACGGGTCAGTAGTGGGTTTACATTGTTCTGATGTGATTTGTTTTGCAGTGACTCCTTGAGTATTCTGCTCTCTCAGGTTATCTGCAAATGGTATACTCTCAGCCTGTACAGATCTTGAATCTCAGGGGGGCTTCCTTTGCTTTATTTACTATTCCATTTGTCACCATTTGTATGTTTAAATAATTCACATAACTGATTGTAACTAACCTCACATTAGGTCAGCTAATTGACTGGTGTCTTAAGCATCAAATGCATAAGGTATGTGAATGAAGCACATTTGGCTTATTTACAATTTATTTTCTGCGAGTTTTATGGCCTTGGTTCCATTAATAGTTCCACCTGTCCTCTCCTGGCACAAGTCCTCAATGGCCAAACCCCAACTGCCACCAGTCAGGCCCACAAAGAAGTCCAGGGCAGTGACCCTATGGTGCCTCACTATGAAGGCTCAGCCCTCTCTGCTGGGCTCAGAAAGGTTGGTCTAGGACAGATCCTGTAGTACTTGCTTCCTCACTGGCTTTGCCCCCACTCAGATGGTCCAAGCCTATGGAATGCTAGGCATGGCTTGATGATTTGGCATCTGGAACCCTTTCTCTGTGCCCACCTGGAACCTGGCCTTCTAGCTTCTCAGTATTGCCTCATCCCCTGTACAAGCCCATTCCTCAGGGGCTAGCCTCAGTTAAAGGCCCAGGTAAGGAAACACTAACAATAGTTGTTGCATCATGGCCCCCACTTTGGCATTACTGAGAGCTGCTTATCTCTCATCTCATGTAATTGCCTTGAGAACACCATGGCGGGGGGGGGGGTGCACCTGGTTCGTCCTCTTCATTCACAGGAAAACTGAAGCACAGAGAGGTTACGTAATTTTCTAAAGTATAAGGGGTAAGCTAATTTGGTCAGACTGACTACAGAGTCCCCATTTTATATTCCAATACCTTTCTACCACTTTCTCTGCAGCCCTAGCCAATCATTTCCAAAGCTACTATGATTTCCCCCCAGCTCTTCTCAGCCTCTGTCCATTTTTCAAATACCACAAGTAAATTCTATCCTTGTGGACTTCTAGGCAAGGCATAACTGCTATTTTGGGTGAAATAACTATTTATAAATAAAAATCAAGAAGCCACAAAGATAACCTTTACATAAAGTATTCAAAGAACTAAAATCTTCATTTGGGCATGGAAACAAACGGATCCTCCTAAAAGAAACAAATACAACAGAAGAGGTTCCCTTTACCTTTCACTCTACCACTGTAGTTATTACCTGGAGCAGAACAGAAATAATCTACTTATATAAAAACCTAGGACTCCGAATTCTCCCCATGGCCTCTCCTGACAACTTATGCTCTCAGGCTCCTGGATACCCTCCCTCCCTTCCCACCACCCCTCTGCTGTTACTTATGGGCATAGATGCAGTGAATCCAATTCTGGGGATTGTGTCCAGATCCCACCAACTAGAAGAAACAGGCTAAGATGCACTGTGGGAGAACTGGTTGGTGAAAGCACAAAATATCCTATGAGGCTTCTTAATACAGTCCAGGTGCTGTGGCCCCAAAGTCTCACCCTCAACTTGGTGCACATGGCTGTCTATCCCAGAGTGATGTCCTCTGGATAACTGCCCTTCATGTTCCCCAGGAGCAGCTCCCTACAGCTTTGATGTTAACTGCAAAGGATTTACTGTTCATTGTGTGTGTGTGAGGAGATCTGTGTGTGCTTGTATGTGTGAGTATATATGTGTGTGATCAGATATACCTGTGTGTGTCTGTATCTATGTGAGGGTGTGCATGTGAAAAAAGTGGGAATAGGAAAGTGAATTTCATTTGTCTGGAATAGCTTCTTAAAAGAACTGAAAGCTGTACTTGAACAAGAATTAAATAAAAAAATATAAAAATACATTAAAAAAAGAACCGAATGTTAAGTTCTAGTCAGGACACCTACAGAAATCTCAGCCTGCACAGGTAGCTTATATTTGTCAAGACCATAAGTAGGACTGAGTCACTACAGAAAAGAATGAAGACTAACATGGAACAAGCTTTTTACCTACTACATGGGAAAGTCCTGACCCAAGGATCAATACCCCATTCCAGAACAGCAGAGGATGCCTTATTTCTCTCATCTCAGAGCCTAGTAACAACCTGGCACAGGCCTGGGTCAAGGACAGTACAGGTACAAGAACATTGTTTCTAGTTGAGAATCATGGTGGAGAGTCTTCTACTATATTTAACTCCTGTTTTGCAAAACTTTCATACCTGGATCCCACTTAGCTCACCAATGAAGAGACCTTGGGCCTGCCTGAGGAATAATTCTCAGCAAAAGTGGAAAAAAATGAGAGTCATCTTTTCTAAGCAGAAACCAGTGTGATGCACAGGGAGGGCTCCTTGTTTTCACATCTTTAGGTTTCAGGACAGAGGAAGACTGTCCCTCTTCTGCTTGTCACTACAGTCTCCATTCTGCAACCTGAAGAAGGGCTTGAGGTGGATGATTTATTACCACACCAACTTAGTGGTTTTCCATCTGGTATATTTTATTCTCAGCACACCACCAGACAGTGTGAGCTGCAATAGGATCACAAATGGACATCAAAAGTTGATGAAGTAAGTTGCTTCATAAGTCACTGTTTTAAGCACTTTATATGTATAAAGAATCAGAAAATTCTGTCTGGCTCTTCAGGTCTGGTTTAATGTGAATGCAGCAGTTCAATGGTGCCTTATCTCCTCCAGAGTCTCAAGGATTCTGGCTGACTCATTTCCCATATTTCCTCCAACACCAATGAATTCACGTACAAAATTTTTCCAAGGGCTATATTATATTACTAAATTGAACGTGTGTGTGTGTAAAACTTACGTGGAGAGAATTTTCAGTCCATTTTCTAGGCACATGTATCAATGATTACTTATTGTGTACCAAACCACCCCAAAAGTTAGTGGATTAAAAGAGAAGTTATTTTATTTACTCATAATTTTCTGAGTCAGAAGGTGGGGCTGAGCTAGGCTGCTCTGTTCTTGGAAGATCTTTCTTGGGGTCACTTATGAGGCTCCAGTCACTATGAGTTCCATTGCAGTTGAAGAGAACAAGACAGCCTCACTGATCTGTCTGGTAATTATCAGAAGCTGTTAGTTGAATCACATATTCACCTGGGCTCATTCACAAGGTGGTGGACATGGTCCAAAAGAGCAAGTTTAAGTGTACAAGTCGTCATGAAGCATGGGTTCAAAATTGGCACATTTCCATTCAAACTTCACTGTGTTGGTCAAAGTCATCATGGGATCAGTCCAAATTCAAGTTGGGGGTATTGGTGAAATGAACTCCTCTCCTTGATGGGAACTCCAGGGAAGCTACAAAGAACTTACTGTGAATTATACCAGCATGAAAAAGAATATAGAAACTATCAATAAGAGCCAGGGGAAAATGAAGGATACAATTGAAATGAAGAACACAGTAGAAGGAATTAAAATCAGGCTATATGAAGCCGAGGAATGAATCAGTGTGGTGAAGGACAAGTTAAAAAATAATTTCCAGAAAGAGTAACAAAACAAAAACAAACTCAAAAAGGATGAAGAGGGTTTAAGAGAGCAGCAGGACAACATGAAATATAATAGTATGCATATCATAGGGAAACCAGAAGAAGAAGAAGGAGAGGAGGAGGAGCAAAGGATTGAAACCCTGTTCAAAAAAGTTATGACAGAAAACTTCCCTAAGTTGTTGAGAGAAAAAGACATACAAGACTAGGAAGGACCAAGGGTCCCAATCAAGATGAACCCAAAAAGTCCCACTCCAAGACACATCATAAATAAAAATGGCAAAATTTAAAGACAAGAGAAAATCTTAAAGGCAATAAGAAAGAAACAGCTAGTAACTTACAAGGGGAGCTCTGTTAAAGATATTAGCTGACTTCACAACAAAAACTCTATAAGTCAGAAGGGAATGGCAAAAAACTTTCCCAAGTAATAAAAAGCAAAGGTCTGAAATCAATACTACTCTACAGAGCAAGAAGGCTCTAATTTATAATGGAAAGTGAAATAACAGTTTTCCACCCCCCGCCCCCCCAAAAGGCTAAAAGAATACATCATCAAACCAGCACTACCATAGATGCTAAAGGGACTGCTTTAAGATGAAGAAAAAGAGAGAGAAGAACACAGGAACAGTGGAGAAAATGGCAAATAATAAGGACCTATCAATAATAATCTTAAATGTAAATGAATTAAATACTCTAATCAAAAGACATAAGAGAGCTGAAGGGATAAGAAACCACTTATCCCTTCATAGATGCATGTAGGGATAAGTGGGTCTCTAAAAGAGACCCATTCCAGAACAAAAGATCCACATAGACTGAAAGTGAAGGGATGAAAAAAATATTCTAAGCAAACGGACATGAAAAAATTCAGGGTAGAAATACTTATATCAGACAAAATAGACTTTAAAACAAAGCCATAACTCACAGGTGGCAAACACAAGTCCCATGGACTGAATCCAGCCCTCCACCTTGTTTCTACTTGACAGCACCACTGAGCTCTTGCTTAACTGTTAAGGAGTAGTTACATTTATATAGTCCTAAAATTACATTCAATCCTTTGAAGGCAACGGTGACACTGATGTGGCCCCCAGTGAAAATGAGTTTGATACCCTTGCCATAAATATAGACAAAGAAGGACACTTCACAATCATTAAGGGGATAATCCATCAAGAAGACATGATCTTGAAAACATACATAAAACCAACATAGGAACAATCAAATATATAAGGAAAATCTTGGAGGACTTCAAGAAAGATATTGACAGAAACACACTCATAGCAGGGGAATTTAACACCCCATTGTCCACAATGGGTAGAGTCCACACAAAGAATCATCAAGGATATTGTGGCATTGAACAACACTCTAGAGCAAATGCGCTTAATTGTTGTATACAGAATCTTTCACACCAAAGAAACAAAACACACATTGTTTTCAAATGCACATGGAATATTTTCAAAGATAGACCATATGGTAGGACACAAAAGCAAGCCTCAAAAAATTTAAGAAAATTGAAATCATAAAAAGATCAGTAGGAGCACTGTGTCTTAAATTAGAAACCGTTTCTAAGGAAAAAACAAAAACATTCAGCCCTGGCTGGTGTAGCTCAGTGGATTGAGCGCAGGCCTGTGAACCACATGATCGCGGTTCAATTCCCAGTCAGGGCACATGCCTAGGTTGCAGGCCAGTTCCTGGTTCCTGGCAGGGGACGCATGAGAGGCAACCATACATTGATATTTCTCTCCTTCTCTCCTTCCCTTCCACTCTAAAAATAAATAAATAAAATATTAAAAAAACATTCAAATTCATGAAGACTGAATATCATGCTATTAATAATGAGTTGCTTAAAAATGGGAAAAAAGGAAGAAATAAAAAAGTTTCTGGAAACTAATGAAAATTATCACACAACAGCCCAAAACCTATGGGATATAGCGAAGGCCATCCTGAGAAGGAAATTTAAAGTAATGCCAGTCTACCTAAAAAGGGCAAAATAATTTCAAATAAACAACCTAACCCGACACCTAAAAGAACTAGAGTAACAATAACAAACAAAGCCCGAAATGAGTAGAAGGAAGGAAATAACCAAGATCAGAGCAGAATTAAATGACATCAAGACTAAAAAAACATTTCAAAAAATCAATAACTCCAGGAACTGGTTAGTTGAAAAGATAGACAAACCTTTAATGGACTTATCAAGAAAAAAAGAGAGAGGACTCAAATAAATCAAATCAGAAATGAAAGGGGAGAAATTACAACCAACACTACAGAAATACAAAGGATTGTAAGAGATTACTACAAATGATGATATGCCATGAAATTTGAAAGCCCAAGTGAAATGGACAAATTTCTAGAAACATGGACAAATTTCTAGAAACATACAATCTTCCAAAACTGAACCAAGAAGAAACAGAAAGCCAAACAGTCCAATAACAGCCAATAAAATTGAAGCAGTAATCAAAGACTCCTGGCACATAAAAGCCCTGGACTGGACAGCTTCATGGGCAAATTTTACCAAATATTTAGGGAAGAGTTAACTCCTACCCTTTGTAGATTATTTCAGAATATGCAGTAGCTCAGTGGATTAAGCGCAAGCCTGTGAACCAGATGATCGCGGTTCGATTCCAGTCAGGGCACATGCCTGGGTTGCAGGCCAGTTCCCGGCAGGGGCCAGTTCCCAGCAGGGGATGCATGAGAAGCAACCATACATTGATGTTTCTCTTCCTCTCTCTTTCCCTTCCCCTCTAAAAGATAAATAAATAAATATTTTTAAAAAAGAAAATTCAAAAAGAAGGCAGACTCCCAAACTCTTTTTATGAGGCCTGTATTATCCTAATTCCAAAACCAGGTAAAGACACAACAACAAAAAAAAAAGAAAACCGTAGGCCAATATTGCTGAAAAATACGGACACTAAATCCTCAACAAAATATTGGCAAACTAGATCCAGCAATACATTAAAAATATTGTGTTCAATATCACTTATTAACATGGATGCTAAAATCTTTAACAAAATATAGGCAAATTGGATCCAGCAATACATTAAAAAGATCATACCGCATGATCAA
This sequence comes from Sturnira hondurensis, assembly GCF_014824575.4. Taxonomy (NCBI): domain Eukaryota; kingdom Metazoa; phylum Chordata; class Mammalia; order Chiroptera; family Phyllostomidae; genus Sturnira; species Sturnira hondurensis. The sequence continues at coordinate 23,460,429 of NW_028081271.1, read as the reverse complement.
GTGGGATTCATCACAGGCATGCAAAGACGGTACAATATTCACAAATCAACAAATGTCATACACCACATAAACAAAATGAAAGACAAAAATCTTAATAGATGCTGAAAAAGCATTTGATAAAACAGGGCACTCATTCATGTTATAATCCCTCAGCAAAGTGGGAATAGAAAGATCATACCTCAATGTAATAAAGACCATAAACAAGAAACCTACAACCAACATCATATACTCCATGGGCAAAAACTAAAAGCTTTCCCACTAAGATCAGGAACAAGACAAGGGTGTCTGCAGTCACCACTTTTATTCAACATAGTATTAGAAGTTCTAGCTACTGTGATCAGACAAGAAAAATAAATAAAAGCATCCAAATTGGAAAGGAAGAAGTAAAACTGTCATTGTTTGCAGATGACATGATAGTGTATATAGAAAACTCAATAGTCTCCACTAAAAAACTACTCAACCTAATATGTGAATTTGGCTATATAGCAGGATACAAAGTCAATATTCAGAAAATGAAGGCAGTTTTATACACCAACAATGAAATATCAGATAGAGAATTTAGGAAAAAAATCCCATTTACTCTAGCAACAAGAAAAAGAAAGTATCTGTGAAAAAAATATAGCCAAGGAGGTACAAGACCTGTACTCAAAAAACTAAAAAACATGGAAGAAAGAAATGAAGGAAGATGCAAATAAATGGAAGCATATACCATGTTTATGTATCAGAAAAATTAACATCATTAAAATGCCCATATTATGCAAAGCAATAAATATATTCACCACAATTCTTATTAAAATACCAATGACATACTTCACAGATTTAGAACAAACATTTCAAAAATGTATATGGAACCTAAAACAAACCCTAATAGCCTCAGCAATCATGAAAGGAGGGATCACAAAACCTGATATAAAACTATATCACAAGGCCACTGTAATCAAAACAGTCTGGTATAGGCATGAGAACCAACATATATATCAGTGCAACAAAATAGAAAGCCCAGAAATAAATCCATGTCTTAATGGTCTATTAATATTTGATGAAGGGGGCAGAGGCATAATATAGAGGAAAAAAATAGCTTCTTCAACAAATGGTGTTGGGAGAACTGTACAGCTACATGCAAAAAAATAAATGAAACTAGACCAATATTTTATATCATACAGCAGAGTAAGTTCAAAATGAAGAAAACACATAAACATAAGCCACAACACCGTAAATGTTCTACAGGAAAACATAGACAGTAAAATCTCAGATATACCACACAGCAATATTTCTGCTGCTATATACCCTAAGGCAAGGGAAATAAAGGAAAGAATAAACAAATAGGACTATATCAAGTTAAAAATCTTCTTCACAGCTAAAGAAAACAGCAACAAAATGAAAAGGGAATCAACTGTATGTGAATATATACCTGCCAACAATACCCAGACCAGAGACTGATCTCCAAAATATATAAAGAACTCATAGGAATCCAATCTGAAGACAAAAAAAAGTATTAAAAATGGGCTAAGAACCTGAACAGACACTTCTCCAAGGAGGACATACAGAAGGCCCATAGATATATGAAAGAACCCTCAGCATCACTGGCCACCAATAGATACAAATTTAAACCACAACGAGATACCACTTCACACTGGTCAGAATGGCCATCATAAACAAATCAACAAACAACAAGTGCTGGCAATGTTGTGGAGAAAAGGAAACCCTAGTACACTGTTGGTGGGACTACAGACTGGTGCAGTCACTGTGGAGAACAGTATGGAATTTCCTCAGAAAACTAAAAATGGAACTGCCTTTGACCCAGCAATTCCACTGTTAAAATTATATCTCAAGAATCCTGAAACACCAGTGAAAAAGACCTATGCATCTCAATGTTCACAGCAGCACAATTGACAATAGCCAAGTGTTAGAAGCAACCTAGGTGCCAATCAGTAAATGATCAGATAGAAAAACTATGTTACAATTACACAATGGAATACTATGCAGCAGAAAGAAAGAAGCTCCTACCCTTTGGGGCAGCATGGATGGCTCTGGAGAACATTATGCTAAGTGAAATAAGTCAGGCAGTGAAAATCATATGATCTCACCTATAAGTGGACCTAATGAACAAAACAAAGAAACAAGTACAATAGAACCAAAGACATGGAAACAAGGAGCAGACTGACAGGGGCCAGAGGGGAGGGGGGTGAGATAATGGGAGAAAGATGGGGAGAGTCTAATCAACAAACACGTGTAAATGACCCATGGGCATGGACAACTAGGTGGGGATTGACTATGGGAGGGAGTGTTGGTGCGACAGGGGAGAACAAAGGGATAATTGGACCAACTGTAATAAAACAACTATATATATATATATATATATATATATACACTATATATACTCAATAGAACAACTATATATATATATGTTCTATACTACAGTTGGTATAGTATATATATGGGAATGTACACACACATATACATATGCACACCATATTAAAAAGTTTAGTTGTGTTAAAGCTATTGCTCTTAAATAAGCCTTTCTTTTACATGCCCTCTAAACTCAGCTGTCATGAATGTCTACACCACTCGGGCCCATTCCTATGTGAGAATGCATCCCTTCATGAAAGTGCACACAGTGTTCCTATTCTGGCCTTTGCCAAGAAGGAGCTGTAGGATACAAGTACAATGAAGGGACAGATCTGATTTATTTTCTGTTCTTAGAGAGCCATAGGATGCAAAGCAAACATTAGTTAAGATGCACTAAAATTTCTCAAACCAGAGTCTTCCCTAATTTAAAAAACTGCAACAGTCATCGTTTTTTGTTTTTTAATCCTGGAATGAATATGGATAACAAGAAAGTGATTGCTTGGCAGAGGAGGATATAAGGGGATGAAATAGTAATGGGAAAAATACAATAAAGATGAAATCAAAATAAAATAAAATAAAATTTTAAAAAGCAAAATAAAAAAGAAACAATCCTGGAAAAGTTAAGTGATCTAAGATCATTCAACAAGCAAGCAGCAGAGATAAGAATTTGAAATCTGACTTCTCACAGGCACTTTGGAAAATACGGTGGGGAGGAGGGGCAGGCAACCATAGACATGAGAAAAATCACAAATGTCTCTTCCTCACTAATCCATCCCCTCTATCTAGTATATTGCCTGAAGGGACAACAAGGACACTTGAATTGTAGCCTGGTGCTTGAAAGTTACTGCAGCTTTTCTTTGAAACACATGTTTATAAAGTCTCAGGAGTAATTTGAAATGTCTACATACGTTGCACAGACAATGTTTAACAATCACATTTGGTAAAACCTCCTAGTACAACGTTCCAATTCTGGTGACATGGACAGGAACTTGGTTTTGCCTATCTCTAATATTTTGAATATTTAATGTTTGAATATCTTTAATATTTTGTTTTTTGACATGTTGACCCAATGTTTGCAGTGTAATATCACTCCATATCATTATGTTCCCACAAAAGGGCCTTGCGACTTTCCACTGAAAGAACAATAGACTGTTTTAATACTCTGTCTCACTGCTTTGCTGCTTCTGGTAAATGAACACCTATCTCATCCTTCAATCTTTGACACTTTCTCCCACTCATTGAAAGAATTTTATTTATAAATTAAAATCTGTTCAAACTACAGGTCATGGTCTGTTCGTGTTAGACATGAGAATCTCCAATGTGCATGGGGACCCTGCAAAGGAAAAAGTCAGGGGCTCAGAGACATGCTGGTGTCATAGAAAGATAACATATTATTTGGGGAGAGGAAGACATAAAAGTGCTAAATAATAGGATGGTTATTTACATTACAAAAGGTCAGGTAAGGATGCTTTTAAATAGTGCACCTTATAATGGTATTCAGAAGTCTGGCTAAATCCTCCACAAACATCATCTACAATTTTTAGAAACAGCTTTTATATAAATGAAGGTGCAGAGGTGTTTAGGGTGAAAGGGGGCCATATAGGTGTGTGAGTGTGGGGGCCACCTTCTCATTGTCTCTGGAGGCCTTCTCCATGGTATTCTCCAGCCAACAGAAACTACATTTGAAATCAAATTTGAACGAGTAGAGTCTCTCCAGAGGGTAAGGTGACCAGTGTGATGACCAAGTGTTTTCCTGTTGAAAGATGAAGTATTTAGTTCTCTTCATGAACCTCAGAATAGCACTGACAAATGTCTTTGATAGAAAACTTACATAAGAACATATCTTTTTATTCTCTTATAATAGTAATAAGTCCCAGGGATTGGGGGGGGGGCAGAGATTTAATGAGAAAAGTGAATTGAGTCCAGAGTATAATTAACATGTCATATTAAATGTGGAAGAAATTAATTGCTTATTATTATAAAATTATTTTTAAAGTTTTTACCCCCAAATGGTAATTTTGCCCATGATGTTTCAACTAGATTCTTGTGTATCTACTGCACATCAAAAGGTGTATGTCAAATCTATATTGTTTCAAATGTCTATTTTTCTCAGGATTTAGATTTCCCCTTCTTCCAGTTCCCCTATTCATGCCTCAGGGAATGTTTGCAAGTGTTCTTTTTCAATGCCGAAATGGAAAGGGGGAGTGTACCTTCTTTTTTATTTTACCATTACCTATGTTCTAATGAAAGAATTAAATCAGGCATGCAGTCATTTCTGTTAGATACAAATGAAACATCATCAGCTGGAGATACACGAGGTTGCATTTGAAGGTGAAATAAGCTTTCAATGGAATATGAAATCCTTCATAAACATGGCCTCCAGAACTCTGAGAAGGGGCAGTAAACAAGGGAGAAGGGCAACATGTTAAAGAATTTGGTGGTGGGATGAGGGGAGTGCTGGAAGTTCTATGTACCATTCCCTCCACCTTTGTGTAGCATTGAAGTTTTCCATTAAAAAAAAAAACTTGAAACGTGGATTTCTCAAATTTTTGCTTTATTTAACAAGGCCCTCTTGATTGTGACTATTCCCTCTCCGTGCAGTAGATGGAGGCTTGGTGGGAGAGGGCAATAGATCAGCTACAAATCAACATTTGCTTCTTGCAAAGGTGCCATAAGCTGTTAGAGAAAGGGAGGAACTCTTTCTTACACACCCCACAGGCCACGCGTACCTGTGGTCTCATTTCCAGAAAGAAATTCCACACAACTGCACGACACACAGCATGCAATAATTCATCCGAAAATTCAGATCCAGCTACTTCCTGTCCTAGCCAGAATAATCATCCGACTGCCCCCGGCCACCCTGGCGGTTCACTTTCACTTTGGCTGCGTTGAGAATTTCCAGAGTCAGATATTTCTGGGAAGATCACATTCCTACACCTATGCTACTTTACCCAGGCAATCGCACCTCAGCGAGGAAAAGTTGGCTCTCTCTTTCCAGTCTGTTACCAAGATGCTAACCCTACAGGCTGCAGGTCTGCGCAGCACGTCTCTCTTTGGGCTCTGACCCAACAGTAGGAGACAGATACACAAACACGCGCGCACTTCCCCAACCACTGAGCCTGATTCTAAGTAGAAAACGGAGTCTTGCACCCCCTAATCCCCAATTCAGCCAAGCCTTCTTCCAGTGTTTCCTGCAATAAACACCAGAACGCGACCAGGGAAGGCGCAAGCATCGAGTGCGAGCCAGTGGCCTGGACGCGCCAGCGCATCTGACGTCGCAGAAGGGCTGATGGCACCTGAAGTCTGGGTGCCAGGAATCCAAATCTCTACGTGCGAGCAGCCCGATGAAAATAAAATGCGATCAGAGGAGCCCTTCTTTTAGTCCTTCAGCAAAGCCGAGCTGCTATACTGGCAGCCTCCTCAAAGCACGGCTGCGATCGCCAATTCTACTGGGATCTTGAAAAAGAAACACCAAGATCAAAGCCCCTTTCTAAGAAGAGTGCCCAACTCTCTGCCGGTAATCCATTCCTCTCTCTGGTGCTTGGAAAGCGCACGCGAAGAGGCAAAAATTACACCTAGGGAAATCGAGACTAGAACTTGAACCCAAGAAGTGAATCCACTTGCTTCCCTCTCCGCGCCTGAGCTGGTGGCTATCAGGACTGCGGGCTACCCCGGCTACCAGGGAGCAAACAGCTAACCGATGCCCGTCTTGCTCTTCCCCGCTGAGAAGGGTTCCGGGAGACCCCGCCTCCGTTCAGTAAGCTTGCTGGGAGATCTCAAACAGAACACACTTGAACCCTCGCCGCCTACCTCGACTCCGCTCTTCGAATCAAAGGCCTCTTAAATAATTAAATAAAATTTTAAAAAATGCCTCTTTCCTTTCTGGTCCCACATGGATCTTGGTCCCTGGCTCCCCAGTCCCAGCCAGTATCCTTTGGGTCCTTCTAGGGGGTCGCCAAACCTGTCAACGAACACCGAGAGCCCTGACAGTCTGGGCAGCCCCGCTTCTTTAGGCTCCCAGGTCTTGCGTTCATTAGCTGGCACCGACTTTGCACAACAGCCCCTCCGCACCTCCTGGACCCCTGGGGTGGCCAGGCGCCAAGCTGCAGTCAACATCCCGTGTCTTCCATCTAATCTTGCTCGCTTGCTCTGCTTTCTCCTTTTATCTGGCTACCCACCGCCTCACAGGTCCGGCCGCCGCGACCACCCGGACTCACCGAGGGCGCCACACAGCCTAGTTTGCGCGCTCCGAGGCGGAGCCAAGAATCCCTCCCTCGCAGTGCCCGCCTCCGGTGCCCGGTGTTCGTCCTCCCGCCGCCCCCGCCACGCTCCAGTTGACCCCTCCTCCACCAGCGCTGAAAGAGCTGTGAGACTTACCTCCGGGACTAGGTGACCGGGCGAATGAGCCCAGGCGGCAACCTTCAGGTCTCCGGAGCGAGTAAGCCTGAGGGAAGCTGGGCGATGCGGCGCCCGCCTTTGCTCCTCAGCTCCTTGACTCCTCTTCTCCTAACCCGCTCCGTTTTCCTTGGTGCCCCTCCTCCCCTCACCCAACCCCGGGTGCTCCCTGCCCTGTGGTCGCGGCCTGCGCCCCCAGTTTCCCTACTAGTACTAGAGTGCTGGACTACGGATGACGGTGAAGGCCCGGGTAGCAGGGAGCTCGGGATCTGCGCGAAGGGGCGGAGCCCGGCCCTAGAGTCCCAACGAAAGGAAGGGGTGCTGCGGGCTCTGGCAGAGTCCAGCGGAGCGCGCCAGGCCGGCGAGTTGGGCGCAGAGCCCCGTAGGGCGTCCTACTAGGCTTGCCAAGCCTGACGACACGAATGCAGGAGACAGCAGCCAAGGACACCGGGGGAGGATTGCAAGGAGGAGGAGGTGAAAGAGGGAACTGCCTTGTGTGAAGGTGGCCGCCAAATTTGCCCCAGGCAGACCAGGCCTACGTGGGTGATCGCATCTGTCAAGTAGCCCATGGCGAGTGTCTGGGACTGTGAGAGCGACAGAGGCTGGGGGCGGGGGTCGCCCTAGGGACCCGAAGGACCGGGATTTGCCACCTGGCTCCAGGAAGAGTTGGCTCCTCTTGGTCCTAAAGCCCTCCCATAGCCAGATTTCGTTTTGAGGTTCACAAAAGCCCACTTTATAGGTCTGGTATCTCTGCTCAAGTCCTAACCATCCAGGGGAAATCAGGTATGGGCCCCAGATTCCAAGACCTCCGCCCAACCCCAAACAGGTCTGTTGTCCTAGAATCGCTGGCCCATCCCAGTTAGAATTGAAAAGAAACTAGATTGGCTGCCAGAGGGAATGGGGGGGGGGGGGGGGCTGGCACAATCATGGCCAGGGAAGTAGGTAGAGGGGAGCCAGAGCCCAGGGAGGACAAACTCCCAAGAATCTGCTTTTCAAACGTGTGTGTGTATGCGGAGGAGGGGGGTTCATTTTGGATTTCAGGAACTATGAAAGAAAAATGTACCATAAGGCGGTATGATTTAGAAAAACATCCGTCAACCCATTTTTACTCCAGGCTCAGACCTGCCATTAGTCCCAGGTTTGTCAGTCCAGGGTCACTCCTGATGGTCAAGGCTGATTTTGCCCCATGAAATTCTCCTAGGTACCCAAGCCTCCCTCCTTCCTGGTAACCAACCCTTGGTTTCAGAAGGTCCTGCTTCCTCTGTTGGACCTCCTCTGGCGGTGTTGACACAGAGTAGGAGACAGAGTTGGTGCCAGAACAGCAGGCCCCACCCCCCTGGTCCCTTCATGGGAAGACTTGGCTCCGGTCAAAATTCTGCAGCCCAAAGAGAATGCTAACTTCAGATTGGGACCATAAGGACAATTTGGGTGGAGCAGGTTAGTGGAACCAGTACCACCTGTGGTTTGCCTTTATCCACTTGGATCACATTGATCTCCATTTCTGCATGTGGCAAAGCACCTCTAGATCCAAAGTTGCAAGGCTGTGGACTGGAATGTTAAAAAAATAGCATGGTACATTTCTCCATCTAGAAGAATTCAAATGGGAGGAAAATGCCATCTTACCTTAGTAAAGTTGCTTACTGCTCCTGGATCCTTCCCTGAGCAATTCTTGCATCTGAATCATTGGGCTGAGCAGATAGATGTTGTTAGATTCATTTGAGGTAGAGAATCATTATTAGTGTTTATCAGATGAAGAGGCTGATGTTTTAAAAAAATTAACTGAAATTTCCATAGGCACCCGATATGCAGGAGGAGCCTGACCCAGGATCCCTCCCTCTCTGTTAGTGCACTTTTGTTATTCAGGCATTGGGTGACTTTGGTGGTCAGGTTGTTTTGCCAAGAGAACACCAGCCTGGGTTACAGCTGTGACTAGCCTTTGCCTCTAGGGTATTGTTTGAATTTTAAATTGGACTTTTGCTAATACCGTATAGCAGGCAGGTACCTTTCTGAATGCAGCATAAAAATGTGATGACTGGTCACCTATGGTTGCCTGGAGAGTGCTCCCTCCAAAAGTGAGGTTTGCAGAAGTCAAAGGAAGAACATACCTTTGCAGTCATCTCTTGTATTGAGCTCTGTGAACTTTCTCCATGTTCTAGCTATTTTGAAACTTTCAGGCTGGTGCTGTGGAACTCAGTACCTTGGCTCTTACAGATGATGTGTCAAGCAGGGATACATTTGGGGCAGGGTCAAGGGGAGTCTTGTTTTTCCTAAAATTTTCAAAGGCTTAATTTTCTGTTTTGTTTTTTTTTATTGTTGTTCAAGTGCAGTTGTCTCTATCTTTCCCCAACAACTCCCACCCACCCCAGCCATCCCCACCTCCCACCTTTGATCCTATTCCCCCTCTGCTTTGTTCATGCATCCTTTATATGTGTTCCTTGACAACCCTTCCTCCTTTTCTCCTCATTATCCCCTCCCACCTCCCCTCTGGTTTCTTTGTTTCTTCTTAATTTCAATGTATCTGGTTATATTTTGTCAAAGACCTAATTTTCATAACATGCTTCACTCAGTTTAACATTTAAACACACATTTTCTTCTACTGTGGAATGAATGTGTAACTTCTCTTTCCATTATATAGGTCAGGGGTGTCAAACTCATTTTCTCTGGGGTCTACCTCAGCCTCATGGTTGCCTTTAAAGGGCCAAAATAATTTTAGGACTGTGCAAATGTAACTAATCCTTAACTGTTAAGGAGTTGAAATTACAAGGCTAATTAAATTAGCCGTGGAGTGGCCCTTTAAAGGCAACTCCAAGGCTAATGTGGCCATTAGTGAAAATGAGTTTGACATCCCTGATATAGGTAAAGTCCCCTAGGTCACTGCATTTATACTTGCTTAGGCACATTCCAGGTACTGAAAAAATACTCCATGATTGATAGTTGTCTAAAAAATATTGACTTTGGGGGTCAATATATATGTGTGTGTCTCTGAAGAAAGAGGGTCATTTGAAAGAAAAGGGAAAATTCACAATGTAGTGGATTATTATTATCATTATTATTAATTTTCTCCCATACCACTCATATAGGTTCAAGATTTCCAGATGAATGGTATTTTTCCCTGACCTACTCCCTACATATGCACACACATCTTTTAGTGTTTCTATAATCCTAATGGGCCTTACACCTTATTGCAAAAGAAGTTTGCCAGGGTCAGGAATCTCAGATGAGGACAACATGTCACCTGCTCCCAGAAGATGTGGTAGCTAAGGGAAGGGATTATGGGCCCCTAGTGGGCACCTCAGTTGATGTGGAATGGTAGCTGCACAAATGGTAGCTGACAGTCCTCTTAGGTGTAGATCTCTAGTTATTGCTTGGAATGTTACCTTAATTATTATGCTATGATGTAGCATTGAAGTGAGAAAGCAAATGAAAGCTGTCATGTATTGGGCAGTGGGAGTGGGACACAGTAGAAGTTGTCAAACCTCCTGGACATTGGGTTACCTTCTTAATAATGCTTATCTCTTAGAAGAGATTACAGAACCTTTAGAACCAAGAGAGGCTGACTGCATCCAATTCATGTGTTGTGAAAAAAACCAACTCAAGCTCCCAACCAGCTGTCAGGCTTTGGAAAACTTTCAGGAGAAACTTATATGCCCAAAGAAATGTGACTTGATGAGAGGAAACAGATTTGAATTTTTCAAATAGGAAATATTCTTCAATATGTCTTGAACTAAAAAGAATTTATACAATGGGCAGAAGTTACAAAATGCCCATGTGGCATTGTGTGTAGTGTCTAGTGGTCAACAGGGCTCATTCAGAAACCATCTTTTGATCAAATATGTAAAATGCTTGGCCTCAAACATTGATTGTCATATTAAGGATGTGGAATGATATACCCAAATTCAGAGCAATGTAATTAATTCAGTTTTTTTTCTTTTCTTCCCCACAAATCCATTATTTTTTGACTTAAATTGATGACATTCAGGAATTGAAAAGTTGCAATGCTTTTTCTTTGTTGATTACCTCATGAATTTTTAACTGTTTTTTTTTCATTACCATTTATCCCCCTTATACCTCCTCACCCTCTGCAACCACCACGCTGTTGACCATGTCCATAAGTCCTTTCTTCTTTTTGCTCAATCCCCCTTTCACTCATATGTGGAATCTAGTGAGCAAACTGAATGAATAAGGAAAATAGAGACAGCCCCAGAGATAGAGAGCAGGCTGGCAGCTTTTGGGGTGGGGAGTGTGGGAAGCTGCAATGTCTTGTTTAAGTAGGATCTTGTGGACAGAGAAGGACAGAGATGACCATTCAGATAGTCAATGTAGACATGATAGGCAAGGCTCTAAGAAAAACATAAATTGCTATCAGAAAAAAAAAAGGAGAAAGATTGAAAACCTAGACAAATTTCTGAGGCAATATTGAAGTTAAAATTTAGAACAGGAAAAAAGATGCAATAGAATGTCAGAATATTAGAACTGAAGGAGTCCTTCACAATCACTTAGTATCACCCTCTGATTCTACAAATGAGGAAACATTTTCAAAGGGACCAAGTGGAAGGCAGTCAAATTTAGGTTTGGGTTACTGACTTTTAAATCAGCAGTCTTGCCTCTGCGTTCATTATATCACTTTGCAAAGATTCAAGGAAGAGAGAAAGTTAATATCTTTTAGGCAATCCCAGTACTACCAGTGTATCAATTATCTGCTGTGTAACAAACTACTCCCAAACCCAGTGGCTTAAAATGACAACCATTTCTTTGCTTAAAATTCTGAGGGTTGGCAATGCAGACTGAGCCCACTGAGATACACTGCTTCCACTTCACATGCTGTTGCCTGGGCTCACTCAGGCATCTGTGGTCACGTGCCAGTTAAAAGCCATGCTCACATGTCTGGGAGTTGGTGGGACCAGAGTAATGGGCCAAGTGGGCCATAAACATCTTCTCTTGTAATAGGCTGGCCAAGAATTCTTCCCAAAGTGATGGTTGCAGGGAACCCAACATTTAGCTAGTCTTGGGAACTGCCCTGCCTGGTTTCAGGAACTGTAACTCCCCCATAGCTAAGGCTGAGTGAGAGACCTTTGGACCACAAGCCACTAAGGAGACATAGTTTATCTCCCTGGCAGAGGCACCGCCTCTGCTCCATTTTCTTCACCCCGCCTGGCCCCCAATGCTTGATTGGTTAGCCTATGATGGGTAAGATTCCCCAAGGGAGGGGATGTCCTAAGACAGGCACAATCATGGGGAGGCCCCAGGGAAAGACTTGGGGGGCTAAGGCAAAAGGGGGTGATGGACCCTTGCCCCTCGGCTTTGACATAACTTGAGTCCTCATTCTGTCTGCTGGAAGTCTCCTAATCAACTGGCTGCCTTACTGCCCCTGCCTGACTTAAGCCTGAAAACAATGACAGAGGGTGGTGCAGCTCTGTGCTGGAAAAGGTGGGTTCCCCACACGTGATCATGCTTAAGGAAGAATACAGAAAATCCTGTGAAATCTGCTTTGTTTAGAATGATCTCAATTAAATGATAAGGGTCCTAGCAAGAAGTGAGTTTGTTCCTCAAAGTTTTATGGCTCTTCAGCTATCTGACCTTGACTCAGAATAAGCCCTCGTAGTTCTTTGTATGCTATCTATTGTGTGATCTTTACTGCCTGATAATGACTGATGAGCTTTACCTGTATTCCTGAGCAAAATGAACCCAATAAAAGCCCATTGAGGAAAAGGCTCTTGGCTCTTCTCCTTTGAGAGATTTGCCACCCTTCCTCCCCAAGCAGATCATGTCTTGGTAGACTTATTCTCATCTCTGGTGGTCGAAGCAGGTGGAGTGCCCCCACAAGCTAGTCTTAATGCACACTGTTTTTTCAAACCAATATCACCTTACTTAATGTCTCATTGTCCAAAGCAGGTCATGTGGCCTACCCCAGGTTCAGGAGAGGAGGAAATAAACTCCACCTCCATCCAAAGTCAGATTGGAAATTGGGATGTGATGAGGGTTGGGGGAATTTCTTGCAATCAACTGCACCGGAGAATAAATTAAGTTTTTTAAGAACACACCCTCACTGAATGTTGATCTGAACTCTTTACAGCTGTTGAGGGCAAGGGGGAACTAGCCAGAGCTTAGCTATAAGGAAGTAAAAGTTGTTTTGCTAACTAATGCAAGGGGGCTCCGGGACACACCCGAAGAACAGGGTGTTCCAGGATGTGGTGCAAGAAAGAGAGTTAGGCAGTTTAGCCATCTGGACAGTTACTAAAGAGGAAATTTTTACCCCTATGCACGAATTCCGCTGACCAATCAAGTAAAAGAGCATGAGCCAGTGCACGAGTTAACTCACCAATCGCTAACTGCCACATTGTGCCCCTGAGCCAATCGCTAACTGTCACATCTGCTTCTGTATCCAGCTTGCTTGCGCGCCTCTATAAAACCCTGAGCCTGTAAGCCTTTGGCGCGACTCTCCTTTGCAGCCCTGGCAGGCACCGTGTCCTTGAACACCCTGAGAGTTCGCCCCTGCGCAGGTTAAACTTGGCCAATAAAGCAACATCTTTGAACCCCTGAAAGTCTCCGATGTTTGTTCTCGCGGTTTTGAATGCAACACAGCCAGTAGAATTTGTCCCAGGAGATAAAGAAGCTGAATGTTGGGGATGGAGTAGATTTCCTGTCATCATATAGCTAGTGAGTAGAGGAGTGGGATTCAGATACAACCTGTCTTCAACTTAGCAAATGGCAACATTAACAGAGGGTATCTCAGCATCTTGCTTAGTGCTAGCATCAGGTGAAGACCTCAGAACTAAGAGCCAGGTGAAACTGGAAGTGGGTGTGTTCCACTTCCCATCACTCTTTTTCCTCACTTAGAGAATCTAGGTTTTCTCATATGTAAAGTGAGCATAGTGAGAATTTCTGCAGCCTGGCATTTTATGAAGCAAGAATGTGTTCAACACACTCTGTGTTTTCCTGAGCAATGATGGCCGGTTATTGTTTTGATAGAGAAAAGCCCCTTTTCCGCTAGCCTAAGAACGCCCTGTAGGAGAGTCTAACTTCTGCATTCTGCTTCTGTAACCTGCTTCTACTGCACAGCCAAAGAGAGCCACAGCACCTCAGATATCCCCAGATAAGGAAATAGAACTAACTTCCGAATTCCGCTTCTGTAACTCACTTTGCCACGTAGACAGGAAGATCCTGCAGGCTATATAAACCCCAAGAACCCTTTGTTCAGGGCTCAGAATTTGGAGATCACCCTCCTCTGTGCTCGTGCATGAAATAAAGATCGTGCTCCTGAACCCTCCGTGTCTGGCCGCTTCATTTTTCTGTAACAGTTTTTAAAGGCAGTTTGCAAGAGCTTGCTGGGTACTCCTGTTACAGGAAAACGAAGCAACCAGACACGGAGGGTTCAGGTTCACGATCTTTATTACATGCACAGGCCCAGAGGAGAGTGATCTCCAAATTCTGAGCCCTGAACAAAGGGTCCTTGGGGTTTATATAGTGTGCGGGGGTCTTCCTGTGTACGTGGCAAGCGAGTTACAGAAGCGGAATGCTGAAGTTAGTTCTGGCTACAGGGCTTATCTTAGTCCTTGGGAACATCCTGTTATTTGCTTTCTCAAACGCCCGGCTAGCTCTTCCCTGGGGTGCTTGGGGGTCAGGTGAACAAAGGTTTTCCATATCATTCCCCCCTTTGATGCTTGACAGCACTATTAGCTCGTCTAGCATTACTATAAGGCTAGTATAAGGCTGGCCTATAAATCTTGGGGTATCTTCTGATAATGATACCTCTAGAGGGACAGGATCTTGGCGGTTGTTCTGTGGGTCACTGTGGCCTCTGGACTCTGGACTATGGTCTGTAGTATACAGGGGCCAAAACTCAGGTCTAAGAAAATGATGATTAGGGGTCCCAGGAAGGGGAGCAACCACTGGAGCCAGGCTTGAGGGTTTATTCCCCAGCTCTGCCACCCCTCTCCACCTGCTTCTTTAGTACAGCGGTTTATGTTCTCTTGGATTTCTCTAACCTTTTTGCAATAATTCCTGACTGGTTTACATAATAACAGCACTCCTCACCTAAGAATGTACAGGTTCCTCCTCTCTCTGCAGTGAGCATATCCAACATCGCTGGGTACAGTTCCTAGAGGCTTGGTAGACTGAGTAGATGCTTTCAGCTAGATGCTGAACCTATACTGCTGGGCTTATCTTCTGCAGTACCTCCTGGGATGCGGTGAGACTGGCACCTCGGTACTACTCTACCTTTACTTGTTTAACATGGTTTGCTACTTCTCTTACTGCCTCTTCCCTGGTTGCTTCAAACTCTACTTGGGTTAGACTGCTTAGCTGTGGATAATAGTTCCAGCAAACCTGTCTACCTGGGGGCCCATGAGAGGCGCACCATCGGCTCTGATATCCTGAACTCTGGACCATAATACCTGTCCGATATAGTTTCCCTCCCCAGCTACAAAGCGTTGAGCCTTTAACACAGTCTGAGGACATGGAGGTGCTTGACATAAAGCTTGTTGGCGGTATGTACCGGGATATTATGCCACCTCCTATCCTTACCCTTTCTCCTGGCATGCTGCATCTGCAAACTGGAGCTGAGACAGGGGCTGAACAGAATAGACAAAACATATTATATATATATACAAAGGTACAGACAATACAGAGATAGGCTGCTCCAAGAGCGGCCCGTTCCCCAGTACTCCATACTGGGGGGGCTACAGTCACTAGTCCAGTTCCCAGGATCACTGCAATGATGCCAACAAGAGTTAGGAATTCCCAGGAACAATGATCCATGTGCTGGAGTCTGCTGGTTAGCCCTCTGGAGCTTCTTCTGGAACAGTGGCGGGTGTGAGAGTCTACTCCTCCGATATCTCTATTCCTCCCTGCTGTCTCAGGATTCTCAGGGCTGGCACTCTCCGCTGCTCATCCGGGGGCTCCGAAACCTGGACTGTCTCTGCTGCTTTCTTGGCTTGGCTGTAATGGATCCAAGGGGCGATACCTGCAACTTTGAGGGCAGTTGGGGTACTTAGTAGTACTAGGTGGGGCCCGGTCCATACAAGCTGGAGTGGTTCCTTTTTCCAGTCTTTTACCTATACATAACTTTCTGGCTTTATTCCTGGGTGCCCTGCCACATTGTTCGTGGCACATGTCACACACTACATGGCCGCTGAAGCGCAGAGTGCAGCCAGATTAGGGAAGTAAAAGTACCTTTTTAACAAGTTTATCTAGGGACGCCTTGCCTATGCAAGTGAGACTGTGACACAAGCCTCGCTAGATGGCTTGCTTGCCCCTGGGGGACATATATTTTTTTTGTTAGGCAACCTCTAATTCCCTTCAGTAGTTTCCTGTCCCCAGCCTGTCTTGTCCACTCTATTTCAGCTGGGGCATACTCCTGCGGGTTGATTTGTATGCCTAAGAGGGGGCCCATCCTCCCAGCAGTTGTTTCAGCTTGTTCTAAGCCAATCACTGCTGTCTTAGCAGCTTGATCCGCTCCCTGGTTCCTTTAACACTCTTTGCTGTGATCTCTGACTGATTTACACAGCAGCAACGTTTCTCTCCTAGGAACATACAGGCCCCTCCCTTTTCCTGGATTCAGAGCATTAATGAGGTTTCTTTCCTCATCATTTTTCTGCTCCTGTGATTTACTATTAGGGAGGGGTTCTGAGATTCTTTTCTCCTTCTGGAATCATATAAAAGACAATGGATGAAGGTCTCATCTTCTTATAACTACTTCAGGCTGGACATGGACGTTGTCCTACCTACCCTTGGGTCAGGGGTACCCTGAAAGAGGAGGAATGGGGTGCAGCACAGAGGGAGTCCTTCCTGCAAGGGGAAGGACCTTACAGGGTCCTGGTCAGTTGGCTGTTACCAGGAAGTCACAGGCTTGGTGTCCAAAGGCTGGCATTATTGGACCATTGGCCTTCTGGTCAGGTCATATTCTGGAGGTGACAGGTTAGGCAAGAAATTGGAAGCACAATTAAATTATAACTATTAAATGACAAAGGCAGGGACTTCAGTAAAGAATGGTTTATCTGGAGGAAGGTGTACAAGGCATGCTACACCTATCCAAGACTCTTGTGGCCTGGTATACTTTACTCAGGCTGAGGGGAATACATAAAGATTTCCCTCCTTTCAGATTTCTGAGCCCTTTCTGTCCAAGTTATCAAGACAGAAAAGGGAAAATCAGTTCTAAAGGGAAGCCCACAGACCACCCTAACTGTTTATCAACCTAACTACTTAGTTCAATCAAACTGTTGAGTCTCAAGGCAGGGTGATGACAAAGATGGGCTCCTTAAGTGAGGCCTATATTGTAACTAATCATCCATAGGCACAGGCAGGTCATAGGCATATGGCCTATGTAAACAGAAGAACACACAGGTCAATTCACACAATAATCCCCAAACCAGTTGCTGTGCCCGTGAGACTGTCTTTTGGGATGACATTCCACTGCAAGGTCCTTCCTGAAATGACACTTAACAGTGGCAATTTGACAGGTCGTTTGCACCTGTAAATTGTACATCTTCGGTGACATCACAAACCTGGTTTCAACTCTTAAATGAAAATAAGACAGTTTGTTCTATGTCTGTGAAAGACAAATATCATATGATCTCACCATTAACAGGAATGTAAACAAACCAAACAAGCAAGCAAAATACAACCAATGACACTCAAATATGGAACAGGCTGTCAGGGCCCAGAGTGGAGAGGGGAGAGAATCATAGGGGAAAAGGGAATGGACTCACATGAACAAGTATAAAAGACACATGGACAATAACTAAGGGTGGGGGGTGGAAAGGGGAGGGAGGCGGGGAGCATGGGGTGGGGGGCGGGCAGGGTTGGGAATATAAGACAGAAACCTGTACTTGAACAAGAATTAAATAAAAATTATATTAAAAACAAAAAAGAAAATAAGACAGTTTTAAGACAGTTAGCTGCACCATTCTGATATCCAATACTGAGCATAGTGATTTTCCTTGAACTATAATTTTTCTCCTGAAGATCACCCTTACTGTTATTACAGGGACTACTTTGGGTCCTACTTTTGATTTTGACGGTTCATTTGCATAAACACATCAAGAGCAGCCTGGATCACTTATGATCTTCAAGTCCGCTTTGTTGGAACTCACACAGGGAAACTTCAGATTGACTTCTCAGTCTGCC
Organism: Sturnira hondurensis; assembly: GCF_014824575.4. NCBI lineage: Eukaryota > Metazoa > Chordata > Mammalia > Chiroptera > Phyllostomidae > Sturnira > Sturnira hondurensis. Next base: position 23,442,561 of record NW_028081271.1, on the reverse strand, counting down.
CCTCAGGGCACAGAAGCAGAGCCACACATCCGCCATCTGGCTTCGCCTGTACCAGTCATTTCACTCAAATCCTTGAGCCTCCATTGTGCCTACAGGTTCCTTTTAGCCATCTTTCAGGAAAGCAACCTTTGTTCCTTCCCTGGAAAGGCTGGCTGAAACCGCACAACCAACCAAAGTACCAGGCTTTTCTCATGGACTTTTGCTAGCTTCACAGGTCAATCCCAGTTCCTCTGAGCTCTCTGGTAATGACCAGACCCATACATGCCCCCTTCAGGTGTGACATCCCAGTCAAAGCTCTGGTTAACAAAACCACTATTAATGACTGGTCTTATTGGTTTTATGCAAAGAAACCTTATGTCATCATTCATTCCTACAGAATGCCAAATTCTGGAGGGATCAGGTAGGGAGAAAAACACAAAGCTTGAAGGAAAATCTTTCTCTAATACCCATCAAGATGCATCTCCATGCCTTATACCTTCTATTACTAACACCACATAATTTCTTTCCAAAACTTTCACATTTCCATTTATTTTTATAACTTCCCACAGACTTTCTGCAATATTCATAAACCTTCCATAGCCTTTTTACCTATCCAGATTTATCCATAAACTCAGTATCTGGCAGCTAAAAGTCCCTAGATTCGCAGGGACATTTTTCACCTTTCTGAAGCTTAGACTTGCAAACACCCTATAAATCAGATGGTCAGCCTTGGACCTTAGTTCATGACCTTCAAAACCACAGCCATTCCTATCAGGACTAGTTACATAGAGAACTTGACTGCTGCAGTGTCTGAACAACAGCAGCACGCAGCTAAGCAGGTTTACAGAAGCAAGAAAGCAGGGCTGCTGATAGGGTCATATAATGTTCTTTTGTTCTTACTTCTTAGTTACTTAGTTGTTTACTCCTTATCTTAGTGGCTCAGCAAACAGACCGTGCCCCTCTGACTTGTCTGGGCTTGTCTAAACAGGTCTCCTGCTACATCTCCCCCCTTTATCTATTCTGAGGATGGGAGGAAGTCTCTTGAAGACTTAGGGGCACTCCTAATTCTAAGTAGTGCCAGTGGCAGCAAATCTGTCCAAGGTTGTCCAGTCTCCTTCTCAGTGAATGACTTTAGATCTCTGGCCAGGGCATCTCCAAGGGGAGTGGGAGAGTTTCTGAAGCTCTGTGGCAGTCTGGTCTGGGTCTAAGCCAGCTAGGCTGAGGGCTGTAGGTGCCTGTAACCCTGGTCTTTGTTGCCTGCCAGTGGGCTTTTTCTTTTTCCTTTTCAGAGGAGATACAGATCAAAATCCAAAACACAGAGTTCCGAAACAACACACAGGCATTCTCTTGTACCAGTGTGTCCACTGGTGCCTCGCAGAGACATGTTCCTTCCGGCATAGTCTCATGCTGCTTTGCCTCAGGCTGAAGCACTCGTATCCCCAATTGACTCTTCTTGGGTCCCAGGTGGCAAAGGCATTCTCCCCAACTGGCTACAGGTGACCTTTCCTAGGTCTTACAATACAGGTTTCTGATCAGAAAGAGAACCACATGTGAGAAATTTGCTCTTATCCCACAAAACCAGAAAACAAGTAGTTTAGGTTTCCTTTACTCCAGGTTTAAAACTTTCACATCCTTTATACATATTTCTACTTATCTAGATTTATCTATCATTCTTTTTTTACTCTTGGTTCCTCTGCTTAGGCAATCTGGTGGCTCTCTGCCCCTGGGAGGTATCTGGTTTCCTAAAGGTCCCACTGCCGGGCCACCCTCCTGTGACATTGTCTAATTGTTTAGACAGGTAGGCTACTGGCCTTTTCCAGGGTTCATGGTCTTAGTTTTGCGGGCTGGCTGAGAGCCCAGTGGCCCCTTGTACTAAGACCTCCTTCCCGGTTGGGGGTCCAACCAGGACGGTGACTACTGAATGTTCCGACCCGGTGTCTACCATAAAGTCAATGTCCTGGCCCCCGACTTTCACTCTGACCATGGGCTCCTGGGAATCGAGCGTGATGGAGCCCAGTTGCCCTCAGTCTTGGCTGAACCCGGTGAGGGCTAATACATTGGGAGTGGGCGCCAGCGGGACTGCCCGACTGTTAGATGACTCCTCTTGCCGCTTGTGGGCTGGGCAGTCTCTTTTCCAGTGTCCTCGCTCTTTGCAGTAAGCACACTGATCTTTTTTTTTTTTTTTTTTACTTTGAAGTGCCCCTTTTTATTACCCGGTCTGCTTTTTGATGTTGTGGAGGCTGGTTTTCCTAGTGCGGCAGCTAAGAGGTGGCCTGCAATTTTTGGTTTTCTAAGTGGGCGGCCACCGCGGCTTCGTCTCGGTTTTCATATACTTTGTTGGCTACTGCCAAGAATTGGTTCAAAGTCATGCCTGTGAAGCCTTCTAACTTTTGAAGCTTTTTTCTAATGTCTGAGGCCGACTGGGAGACGAAGGCCACAGTGACCATACACTGGTTCTTGGTCACCTCTGGGTCAAAAGGGGTATTGGTCAGGGTGACCTGGCTTCCCTGTAACTATGTGGTGAACTGCTCTAATAGTGGACAGATTTAGAGTTCCCTCAGGGGGCCAGCCGACCCCGAAAGTCGGCCATTCTGAGGTACAAAAAGTCTCGAGTTGTTCTTCATTCAGCGACGGGTCCTGTCCTCTAAATTTACTGAAGTTCTGAAGCATACAATCTACATGGCCTGCCTCCCATGGTCTTCCTCCCACTCGGTGCAGACACACAAAGGCTGGGGTTCACGCGCTCGTCCGCCTGGCCTTCTCTCTCGCGGGATAAAGTCAGTCTTGGCTAAGGTTGCCCCAGCAGAATTCGGGGTTAATTGCCAACCATTATGCCATATGACCTGACACAGGAACCGCAGGTTGGGACCCAATCTTGCTCCGTAGGTTTTTCACCCGTGGAGCCACAAACACACACACTCTCACTTTCACTCTCAGACACTCAGAAGTTAAACATTCCCTCCCTGAGTGAGGGTCCGGTGATCGGACTACCTAGTCTCGATTCTCAGGCAGATCTGGGAGGACTCGAACCTCCCTTCCTAGTCTCGGGTCTGGTCCCTCCCCGAGTGAGGGTCTGATGATCAGACTCAGTCTAAGTTCCTGACTCTGATCAAATTTTCTGGCTATGAGAGGTGATCAGTCTCTCCCTGGTCTCCGGTCCGGTCCCCCGGGCACTTACTGATCGGGCGCCTTCCAATTTCCGATAGATCGTGGTCCAAAACCCCCACTTCCCATCTGGAGTGGAGGGTCGGTGTCCAGTGCCCCAACCGGTTGGGGCCTGAGAAATCTCAGGGCATGTACTCCCTCAGTCCCCAGTTGGGCCACCGGCTGCCCGGCCCGCCCTGTCCAGCCGGTGGCAAATTGGCCTGAATTTATGTAAGGTTGCTTCCTTGTCAGGGAACCAAATTTACAGAAAAATGAAGAGCCCAGACACCGAGGGTTCAGGAGCACGATCTTTATTACATGCACAGGCCCAGAGGAGAGTGATCTCCAAATTCTGAGCCCTGAACAAAGGGTCCTTGGGGTTTATATAGTGTGCGGGGGTCTTCCTGTGTACGTGGCAAGTGAGTTACAGAAGCGGAATGCGGAAGTTAGTTCTGGCTATGGGGCTTATCTTAGTCCTTGGGAACATCCTGTTATTTGCTTTCTCAAACGCCCGGCTAGCTCTTCCCTGGGGTGCTTGGGGGTCAGGTGAACAAAGGTTTTCCATATCACTCCTCCCAAGGAAGCTGAGGAGGATGGCAAATACCACATTCTAAGCACAACACTGACATTGGTGCTGAAAGGCCTTTAAAATGCTATGTAAGAAGAGTGATTGATGTTACCTATTTTATCGAAGTACTTCTTATTTCTAGGGGAAGAGACCAAGAGTGGCCAGCACTGCTGTGTTTCCTCAGATCCCCTCAGATCCCTTTGGCCAATTTCATCTGTCTGCTCCCCAGCTTCTCTAGACCTTGCTGTTAATGACTGTTACTTGCACATTTCTTTAGCATCACTCTCATTCTGGGAGATCCTTAATTTCTCTTATAAGACCATAAAAACATGGGTTGCCTGCTTCTCTTGGCTGCAGGCCATTAAAGCAAGAGCCTAGAGAGGCACCTGAGCATTTCTAGGACCCTGAGATACTCTTTGGTATAGTGGGAGAATGCTGGTCATAGTCTGGTGATGAGGTTAAATCTAGCTCATTGATTGTATTGGGTGGGCCAAATGTCCTTATGGTTTTTTCCATAAAATAAAAAAAAACACATTTTTCATTTTTTAAAGATTTTATTTATATATCTTTAGAGGGGAAGGGAAGGAGAGAAGGAGAGAAATATCAATGTATGGTTGCCTCTCCTGAGTCCCCCGCTGGGAACCGGCCCGCAACCCAGGCATGCGCCCCATCTGGGAATTGAACCGTGATCATGTGGTTAGCAGGCCTGCGCTCAGTCCACTGAGCTACACCAGCCAGGGCCACATTTTTCATTTTCACCAATAACTTTATTGATTTGGATATTTTGAGTATGTCAGCTATCTCCCACATGGTATAATGTTTATTGTTCTCAATTAACAATTTGTTTGCTATCAATTTCAACTGGTCTTCCTGACTGTGGACTATCATCCAGTGAGAAATCTCCAGCATGAAAGTTTGCAAACCACTTTTGAATGTTCAATCAGTCATAACACCTTCTCCATGCACTACGTAAATGTACTTTTGGGTTTCAGCTCAGTTTTTACCTTTCATGAAATAATAAATCATAATATACCTTTCATGAAATAATAAAGCATAATATGCCAAAAATGTGTATTTTCTTCTGTCTTCAACATTAAAATGGCTACACAAAAATTCAACAATTTTGATAATTTTTAAAATGCATGCTGATGTGCACAATACAATCTTAACAAAATTGTTTTGAATGAAGTTAAAAACAACTAAGCACTACTAGAGCCATCTTATGGAAAAAACTAAATGAACTTTTTGGCCAATACAATACCTAGTTGTCGTTCAACTAGTTTCTCAAACTCTTAAAATATTTACAACATGGGCACAAAGGCATTTGACATAGAGGGCTAGTCCAGGGCAGTTATACCTGTGAGACATCATAGAGGAGTTGTGGTTACTATGGGCATGGTCAGACATGCTGGTGAGGAACACTTCAGAGTTTCTTCTTCTCTTAGGACCCAAGAGAAGCTGAAATAGCAAGTTTTGCTACCTATTTTCTTGATGTCTGTGTGCTCATTCTCTGTTGGCATAGGTTTTTGGTTTTTTTTTTAAAGATTTTTATTTATTTACTTTTAGAGAGGGAAAGGGAGGGAGAAAGAGAGAGAGAGAGAGAAACATCAGTGTGTGCTTGCCTCGTGTGTGGCCCTCACGGGGGACCTGGCCTGCAACCCAGGCATGTGCCCTGACTGGGAATTGTACCTGCGACCCTTTGGTTCACAGCCCATGCTCAATCTACTGAACTATGCCAGCCAGGGCTGTTGGCATAGTTTTTATTAATGGAACTTACAATTTCACACATCTGAATTGAACAAGCTTTGTCTGCCTCAGTAAAACACAGGTGCCCCCATATCCAGAAAGCAGATGTCTTGGCCTGAGCTTCCTTTTCTAAAATCAGAGCCTGAAAGTGAAGTTAGGTGGTTTTGTTTAGGAAATAATCTCTGGGGCAGGAATCAAGGATCACCAGGATGGTCAACAGGGAGGGAGGGGGAGCAAGTCCAAGGAGGAATCCCTAAGGCAATCAGTACTGTGGGAGACAACCAGTTCTTGATACCCTGGGACTGCCTGGTGAATTCAGATATTGTTTCTCAGAATTCACCCAAGCAAGAGAAAAAATGAAGTGCATGTGCAGAGCCTCTGTCTTCTGTGGGCCCAGGAGGCATCAGCACTCCATATTTCTGGGTGGTGCCTAAATGTGTCACACAGGCTCCCTTTGTCACAAGAGATACATCTAAGTACAGTCCTAGGACATTTTGTGGTGTGATTTACTATATGAAATTCCTCTGTCACTCAAGTTTACATTAAAGATCTCCATTTTACTTTAAGATGTTAGCTGTCAAAATGCTCTTTCCTTGAACGGGACCCTGTTTTGAGACTGTGCCACAAGGCTAGTCATTTTTATGGTTTATTTCAGATACACACCAAGGTAGTTTTGGTTAAACTGCCCAATTGAGATAGATCCTGTCCTTTCCCAGTGAGCAGCTCAAACACAGCATGCAGTCAGAGATCAGTCAAGGAAGAGAGATTGACTTCAACTGCCCCTGCTGTGTTCAATGCAAATACTGCGAATTCTTTTTTTTTTTCAATGCTTGTCCTGCTCGTCTCCCACCTTTCATCTATCTGCTCACTCTCCTGACTTTGATAAGTCATTTCTTCTTCTTAGACTGTCACTTGACCTACACAGACTTGGTCTTACATTCTCTTGACTGACATTTTCAGTGATGTGATATTTGGTGGCATCCTAGTCTGTTCACACCTGAGCCCCCAGGACCAGCTCCCTATGTCACCAGTGTGGCTGTGCCTCCATATCCCCCAACAACTAACTGGCTCATGACTAACCTGCCTTGGCAGACAGCTTCCATTTGACTTTTACTTCATTACTAACTCCTGTGATTCAGTTAATGATTCACAACATACATTTATCATTATGACAGAGTGCAGCATCAGAATAATCAGTATCTTTCAGAAAACGTATTTACCAAAAGTTGTACAGCAGGATTATTTCCAGGACTGATGGAGAAAAAAAAAAAAGAGAAAGCTTAGCCTTACAAAACTTTGCTACAGAATGGACAGTGAAGCCTGAATTTGCAGCATGTGCTCAAAAACAGTAGCCTCAAAAAATGTATTCAGGTATCCACTTTGATCCATATAGACAAAACAATGTAACTTCACTAAAATGAAAGAAGACCATGTTTTCCTTGCTGTGCAAAAGAACTGCATTTACTAGTGTAGCTCTAAGATAAAAAGCTAAGAGTTTTGGATCATTGAAAACACTGCTGGTGCAGAACTAAGCATTTAAACATGTCATTAATCATTAGCATGATTTCTGGCATTTTTCTAAAAGGCCTAAGAACTAAGCTCAAGAAGATATAAATATATAATTTTCTGCATGTGCTTTTTTTTCCTGCCAAAAATAAAAGAAAATTTTGCATTTTTTTTGTGTTAAAAAGTCAACTACTGCAATTTTGCAGGATATGGAAGTAGAGGGAAAAACCCATTAAGGTAATTAATTTCATTTTTGTGATTCCCAGATTTTTCACACACATTTGAAGAAAAGAATTTGCCTCTTAAACAAAGGAACCTACACAAGTGCCAGAACCAAACTACTGGGCAATGGTCGTGCATGTGAGTAGGGCCCATAGAGAACCAGAGCTTGGCACTGCCCCAACTATTTTGGCAGCTTTTTCATCATGGGTTCCCTTACAGACTACCAGAAAGCCATTAGGGTCTCCTCACAGCAGACACTGAGCATGCCACACAGAATATCCAGTTTGGGGTACAGGAGAAATATACCCTGGTTGGCAATAAAAAGGAAAGATTTTTTTTTTGTCTGTGGACCCTCTGACAATTTAGAATGTATGGAAGGGATTTTCATCAGCTGAGGTACAGCTTGCAAAATATTTACATATTGTTCCCACAGTCATGGAGTGAATGGCAAAAGGAGGTAATCTAATGATCAATGGAAAACAGCAGTATCTGCAATGGCAGACTGCTTTGGAAGGCCAAGTGACTGGATAAGCCTTTCCTGGCCTGTGCATTTATCATTGGTTCATGTTCCTTCGCCAATGTCTACCGTGAAGCACAGATGAGCAGTGATGCTGTGGGCCTTGATAGGCAAGACAAAGGTGACCCTGCCCATTCAAATAGGGAAACAGGCAGTGGCTCTGCAGATCCATGATTTCTCTAACAGAGAACACAGGAGTCCCAGTGGAGCAGAATTCTGAGAGTGATTAGAACAGCAGAACCTTGAGTGCCCAATAGGAGGTGCAGGACTGTGTGTGGGCACTTGTGCACATAGGGAGCTGGGGAAATAGTTCTCCTGGGGGCTGAGTTTTTAGGTCAGAAGAAGTACAGAGCCCCAAAGCTAAGTAGTGTGAGATTGGGAGTTCAGGTTGGAGAGATAAGCAGTGGCCTGATCAATAAAAACCTCACACCAGGGTTGATTAGGTTACGTCTCATCCTTGGGCCACAAGTAACTTTTTACTAGAAGAATGACAAAATCTAATTTATATATGTAAACTGTGAGAAAATCTTCCACAGATAGCAAAGACAGATGATGCATTTCAAAGAGACTTCAGAAGGCTTTGAAATCACCACATATCATTAGCCACACTGATTTTCTCCTACTCTTTTCAGTGTGCTTCTCTTGCAATAACATCTGAAGGCAGATGCCACGACTCCCTTGCTTAGGGCAATATTTAGAATTCCCATTATTCTTGGCCAGGAAAGGTTCACCACTTGCCCCCTCTTATGCTTCACACCTGGCTACACTGGCAGGCTTGTCTCCAACATCCACACTTATGGATCACATTAAGGTTTTTCTTTTAAGAAGATAATCACCCTTATTATGTTTCTGTTGGATAGACCACATGCTGCCTAGAACACTGTTATTTATTCAGCTTATTACATTTACTGAACTGGAAGTTCTTTATTGGTAGACTGTACATGTGTACATGTCTACTCAGGCATATGCATATAAGAAGGTGAATGCCAGGGGGTGTCATTTCCAGCAGCAGCTGCTCCAAATGTTGTTTCTGGTAAAAGCTAAAGAGCATTAGAGAACTGAGTATACACCGTTTGAATACTGTAGAAGATTATTGCTGCGAGCAAAGCAACTTATTTTCTAGGATTTATATATAGTTTGTGGATTTTTCCTTCCTATATAAATATATTTAGATTATCTGTAATAATTACATATGTATACAACACACACACACATTTAATTTTGTCAAAGTTTTCATTGTTGCAGGCTTTCAGTAGTGGCAGCTGGGTGTCCCACATATGAGATACCAAACAATTCATGACAGAAGACATAGCTCTGGAGTCTAAAGCCTGCCACTTCCCACCCATGTGCTGACTAGCAGCACCCTGTACAGTAGTGTATTTTGCCTTGTGAAAAAACTCTCTTTAGGCATCAAAATACTCAACAGGTAGAAAAATACATTAGACTACTTCACTGAAAACATAATTTTCAATGGAAGCATGTCTTTTTTCTGCAATCACCCACCTATGTCTTAATTGCCAAGACAATTTCCAGAGAAGCAAACAAGATGCCACAGCTGCATTGAGAAATGACACCCATGTAAGCAGTCATTGCCTTGGCTGCCCTGTCATTCAGGCCTGTCCTCCCAGAACAATGTGTTTGTGGAGGGGACATGCATGGTGAAGGCTGCAGGTTGGTGTCTATTACAGTTTCATGGCCCAGAAACCACAACACAACATGGGGGGGGGGCAAAGGCCAGGGTGGCATTGTGGAGAGAGAAAGCAGTTGTGCCAGGTGGCCCTGCCCTTTAAAAAACTAGCAACAATATGTGCTTAGGCGGTATATTCCAATCTCTGTCTCCCTTTTCATTCTCCTCTCTGGTTATTTCCCTCTTTGCTCTTTTCTCACTGCAGCCTTTCCACAGCACCTCACCTCAGTTCACTTCCCTTCTGAAGATTTCAAGGGGAAAGTAAAAGGAAAACATCAGGACATGACAAGTGGCCTTAAATATTTCAAGGAGATGACATTAGATGAAGCTCTAAGCTGAGTGAATTGGAAGTTTAAAGAAGCAGCCCACACAATTCTTATTTTGCCTGAGAAGAGAAGCATATTAATTTCTTTGCTTCACTCTGGCCTATCACACGGTCTTTAGACCCATGGGTTCTGACTGTATAAATAGCTAGCTAGCCAAAAACCAAAAGGATAACACAACAATAATCAAAATTCTTAGACACAAATGCCACAATAATTTATACTGTGATTTAAATGGTAGGTTCTGATTGAGATGTCCTGTGGGCTTTGCTCTTCTCCTTGCAGAACTTGGGGCCACCCAGTGAAGAGAGCATGAGACCTGGCAGCCAAAAGCTGTTACAGGCAAATCTGTGGATTCCTTTGCCATGCCCTGTAGCAGAGACACCTGAGTACATGGTGACCAAGAGGCATGTGTGTGATTTCACAATGTAGGAACATTTCTGTAGTCCCAATGTCTGCACTCATGGAGCTTCCCAGCCTGTGCAGCACTCAGCAGAGTGTTCCCATGCCTATATGCTCTCTTCACTATTCAGGGGTCAAATCTTATAATAATAGGTATTATTAACTCAGTTTGCATAGGAGGCCCATGCTCCATGGGGCTGGTCATGGGGTGTGAGAGAATCACTTGTTCATATTCACAAAACGGGGCTTCGTTCTGAACCACACTTTGAAACTAATTTTTTCCACTGATTCCACTTGGCTTTTTACTTTTCCAGCTCCTTATCTTGTTACTTACTTCTATATCGTTTGTCTTTAGACTTGATGTCATATGCCCTGTAACTTGCTGTAAATCAAGGCACAGTATGAGATTCTGTGTGCTAAAATCCATTCCCTTCTGAGTTTTTCTCTTTTCTGTGCTATTTTGTTACTCCTTAAAAAAAAAGATCTATTCATTTCTAGAAGGAGGAGGAAGAGAAGAAGAGGAAGGAGAAGAAGAAAAGGGAGAAGGAGATGGAGAAGGAGAAAAATCAGAGCAGGGAGAACAGTGAAAAGCCTTGAAGTTTTGGCTCATGGACAGGAAACTTAAGATTGTAAGGGAGAGGGGCCAAGATGGTTGTGGGGCAGGGTGTAAGCGTAAGAACAGACACAGAGACCAATGGAACAGAATAGAGAGCCCAGAAATAAACCCAGGTCTCTATGGCCAATTAATATTTCACAAAGGGGGAAGAAGCATAAAATGTAATAAAAATAGCCTCTTCAGCAAGTGGTATTGAGAGATGTGGACAGCTACATGTTAAAAAAGGAAACTCGACCACCAACTTACACCATACAAAAAATAAACTCAAGACGGATGAAAGATGTAAATATAAGTTGTGACCCATAAAAGCCCTAGAGGAGAACATAGGCAGGAAAATCTCAGCTATTCCATGCAATAATATTTTCACCAATATGTACTTTTGGGCAAGGAACATAAAGGAAAGAATAATCAAATGGGACTTCATCAAAATAAAAAGCTTCTATACGGCTGAAGAAAACATTAGCAAAATGAAATGGGAACCAACTGAATGGGAAAATATATTTACCAATGATACCTAGCACAAGGGTTTGATTTCCAAAATATATAAAGAACTCACACAACTCCACACCAGGAAGATAAACAAACAATTAAACAATGGACAAAGGACCTGAACAGACACTTCTCCAAGGAGGACATACAGAAGACCCAGAAACATATGAGAGGATGCTCAGCATCACTAGCCATCAGAGAAAAGTAAATTCAAACCACAATGAGATGCCACTTCACACAAGTCAGAGTGGCTATCATAAACAAATCAAAACACCACGAGTGCTGGTGAGGTCGTGGAGAAAAAGGAACCCTAGTACACCGTTAGTGGGAATGCAGACTGGTATAGCCACTGTGGAAAATGGTAGGGGTTTCCTCAGAAAACTAAAAATGGAACTATCTTTTGACCCAGTAATTCCACTGCTGGGATTATACCATAAGAATCCTACCACACCAATTCAAAAGAACCTGTGCACCCCAATGTTCATGGCAGCACAATTTATGATAACCAAATATTGGAAGTAACCTAAGTGCCCATCAGTAAATGAATGGACCAAAAAACGATGGTACATTTATACAATGGAATACTGCACAACAGAAAGAAAGAAGGAGCTCCTACCCTTCACAAGAGCATGGATGGTTCTGAAGAGCATTATACTAAGTGAAATAAGTCAGGCAGTGAAAGACAAATACCATATGATCTCACCTTTAAGTGAACCTAATCAACAAAATAAGCAAGCAAGCAAATGTAACCAGTGACATTGAAATAAAGAACAAACTGACAGTAACCAGAAGGGATGTGGGAGGGGATAATTTCAGGGGAAAACATGTATAAGGGACACATGGACAAAGTCAAAGTGGGGTAAGGTGGAGTTGAAAGGTGGGGATGGGTGGGGCAGGGGGAGTGGTGAGGGGAAAATGCAGAAAACTGTATTTGAAGAACAATAAAAAAAGAAGAAAAGAAAAACATTGTAAGGAGGAAACACGAAGTGATTTTTTTTTTTTGTACAGATTCAGGAACCGTACACTTGATCTCTTTCTAAGTTTTTGTATCTGCAAAATGGTGATACTAGTTTCCAGATTTCACCTTACACCCAGAGGCATTGGGAGGATAAATAAACTTCCCTTTCAGATATTTAGAAGGCTTTGGGTATCCCTTTATAATGCTGCATTGGCTCAAAAAATGCTACTCCAGAATATGAGTGTTTAAATCCTTGAAAGCAGTGGTGAACACCGCCCTTCCACAAGGCATGGGCCTGTATTTTACCTTTAAACAGTCATTCTAGTTGATATTTCTTTTTTTTTTGTTGTTCCTGGCTTTGAGTGTGTCTGTGTCCACTGACTGCCTAGAGTAGTCCCATGAGGCAGGCATAGGTACCACTGCCACTCCTCACACAAGGCCCAAAGAGGTAAGATGATATCCTGACATCACTCAGCTGAAAAGGGCCATAATCTGCAGCAACATGATGCCAGGCTTGTGCATACTTGGAAGAATTAAAATACTTCTGCTCTCCCCACACAGGGCCAAGTGGGCTATGGAAGATCTACTCATCCTTGGTTTGTTGCATTCAAGTTTATGTACATCTGCCCTCAAAACTTGCATCCTCAGAGATGCCCAGAAATTTCCTCTGTGTCATGCTTCTACTTTCATGCCAAGGTCAGTCCAAGGACTCTGAACAATGCTATACAGCAGATCCTAGGCATGGGGAGTGCATGCCCTTCAGTGCCTTCTGAAGGCTGCCATTTTTTTTGTCAAGCTTTTATCTCTTAGGTCTGACATCAGCCTCTCTTTTTGTATTTTAAGTTATATATCCTAAATCTATAGTCACAGAGTTAGGTTTTGTTTTTTTTTGTTTTTTTCGCTGTGTCTATTTACTTGCACAGTTAGTGGATCTCTATTTCATCTTCTCTCGAGGCTAAATATTCTAATTTTATTCTAACTCAACCTTTCTTTCCAAATCTATTCTCCAGTCTTAATCTATTTCACTGTGCTCATTTGGATGGCCTCCCCATTTCCCATAGTTTCTGATGAGGTTCTGTGGTTGTGCAGTAATGGAACATGGGTCTGGCTTCATGTTTAGTATCATACTAACAATGGGGGCCCTGTGACACGGATCCTGGTGGTCTCACCCAGACACCCCTTGATTCCTTTATCTGACCTGTGCCCCATACCCTACAGCATGCTGTTCTTCTAATATAAGCAATTAATTATACATTCTTCAGAGCATTTCAGCTTACCTTTCAAGCCAGAGAGCTGGGAGTGCTTATGGGCTTGTTGTCCCTGGTGTCCAGTAACCAGTGATGGCCAGGTACACACATGAAAGTCTATCTCTCTTGCTCCCAGGCAAGACAAACTCAGAGAGGTGTCACTTATCTTGGGTTCAGTGGCATCTGAACCCTAGATAATCTTCCTAGATACCTTTTATTTTAATACATCATAAATATAAAAAGTAAGGCTATGAATCCAGAATCCAAAATCACCAATTCAAAAGAACTTATGCACCCCTATGTTCATAGCAGTGCTGCCTATAAGAGCCAAGTGCTGGAAACAGCCTAAGTGCCCATCAGTAAATGAGTGGGTCAAAAAACTGTGTTACATTTACACAATGGAATATGCAGCAGAAAGAAAGAAGGAACTCCTATCTTTTGCAACAGCCTAGATGGAACTGGAGAATATAATGCTAAGTGAAATAAGCCAGTCAGTGAGGGACAAATACCATATGATCTTACCTGTAAGAGAAATCTAATGAGCACAATAAACTAACAAACAAAATAGAACCACTTACCTTCCAGTGCCTTCTGTGGGGTCAGGCTGTAGCTTCCCTCTATAGGACTTTTCTGACATCTTGCCCCATATAACTTCCTCCTCTTTCCACCCTCTTCTCCTGTACCTTGACTACCTTTCCTGGGGCTTCTTCCATAAACAGTCACTTTTCCAAGGATCCTCATCTTGGGGTCTGATTATGAAAGAACCTGCAAAACACAGTTGGGTTTCAAGTTCTCCTCAAAATCCTAAAAGTTCTTTGGTTAACCTCATCTCTGTGACCTCAAGCACACTATTTGTCTGCACTTATTTTTGGATTTCTCACTTGAACTAGAATTTTTGCCAGTTATAATTTCATGAGACTCTACACTTAAGACCCATGAAAGGAGGCATCTTAATGGAACAGACTGACAGTGATCAGAGGGGAGAGGGGAGACAGATAATTATGGAAAGAGGGGGAAGGGACTAATCAAGGAATATATATGATCAACTGACATGGACTGTGGGCATTGACTGTGAGGGGTGGGTGATGGGCAGAGGAGGACAAAGGGGTAAAAATTGGACAAATGTAATAAAATAACTATTAGAAAAATGATAACAAAGGCAACTTGATTTTGTGTGCATACTCAGAGAATGATTAATTAGCTGTTGTTGCAGTTGGATTTGTAGAAAGTATTTACCAAAATTTTCCCAATTGGCCCTTTAGCTATGACATCATGTGTTGATCTTCAGGATGTAGTACAGGTGGTTGGTTGGTGATGCCTACTTCCCCAAGTTAACCTCTTTCTTGACAGAGCATGAAACAAATTACTATATATTCTCCTAGCCCCACCACCCTTAATGTATTTAACAAAATCAATATTTTTTATAATTGTTCCTAATCATTTTCCTGATTTTAATTTCTAATTGGATACAACATCATTGTGTTGCATTATTTAGAACAAATTATTTGATACACAAATACATTGATATCAGTATATCTCATTCATTGCAAAAATATTACATTGATTCATCAAACTGTGCTTAATATATTGAGTTATACTACTAATCATGCAGTGGTTTAATATTAAAATAAAAGTTAATAGCCAACTTAGAGGGCAAGAAAGGTTTCAGTCACTGCTCTCCTGGTGACTGCCAAGGCTGCTGTATTTACTTTTTCTTGAGTCTTTTCTCCTGAACGAATTTTCAGTTGCCATTTGCTGAGTAGATTCCTTTTTGTATGGGTACAAACTTGCTTTTAAGCCTTTCTTTTTGTTAATACTAAGAACTGAAACCAAAAATGTTTCTTGTCCCTGTGCTAAACAGTACAGACCAAAGTGAAAACAAGCAAAAACAACAACAACAAAAAAAAACAGGAAAAAAACCCAAATAAACAAAAATGACAGCTAGGCTGCATGCTGCAAGAAAACCCTACTCCTAGAAGGAAAGACCCAGCAAAGATTCTGCTCATCAAGACTCACACTCTAAGATCCTCCTTTTGCTGTGCCTACTTATCCAAGGCTATTTTGTGATACCCTGTACCTAACTCCAACTATTCCCTCACTTTTCAAGACCTGCCTAACAATTTCTGAGTTCAGTGCTTTTCTTAGCATTTGTCACACTATCCAGATGGGTCTCCCTTCCTGCAGTAGGTTCTTTCTTGTGGCCCTTTGGAGGCGTTGGAGGTTGATAGTATCGAGACTGAGGGCTAAAACCTGCATCCAAGGTGATTCTGAACCTTGGATGCACATTTGATTCACATGAGTAGTTCCAATAAATACAATGCCTGGGATCTTCCCCAGAACAATTAAATCAGGAATTTTGGGTGTGTAGTCGATGTGTTCATATTTTTGAAGGTGACATTTGATTCTTTTGTGCCTCTGGTTGAGAACCATTGACACAGAAGGTTTGCATTTGTCAGTCAGTTATTTAATCCTTCATTTAATGAATATTTATCTACTGTTTTATACATGCCAGGTAACTGGGCACTGGAAAGAAAATGTCTTTTTTGTATACTCAGGAGACATATATTCCATTGGGAGAAGAAAGAAATATCCCATGATTAAGGTAAGTGCTTGTGAAGACAATAAAAACAGGGTGGTATTTAAGGAGGTGATGGGGAAAGCCTCACTGTATAATACACAGTCCAGGAAAACTTCTATGAGGAGGTAACCTGCAGCTGTGCCTCTTATTAGAAGGAGCAGCCATATGAGCTTCTGGGGAACAACATGCAGGTAGAAGGAAGGGCATGTATGCAGGTTTGAGCTTGGATTATTGGAGGGAAAAGCAGGTCAGTGCAAATGGACTGTGTTCCCTCTGCTTTGCCTCATGTTGAGATTGCAGGAAGGAGGAGAGGAAGCAGTTATGAGGCTATGTCTGAGAGTGGGTGATGACAACACTGACCAAGATGGGGAACGGAGGAGATGGGAAGAACTGAATATATCTGACTTTATATGAAAGCAGAGCCAAGAAAACTGCTAATGGGTGAAAGGAAGGCATGAAGGAAAGAGATCAATCAAGTGTAATGTCTTGGTCTATTGCTGAACTCAACATGAGGAGGAGCAAAGGGAAGGGTGAGCACAGACCAAAGTTGAATTCCACATGCCTGTTCCACATCTGGGTGCAAATGTCAGAGAAGCAGGTACACATAGGAGAATGCAGGTAGACTTCAGAATCAGGAATTTGAATTTGGCACACATGAGTTGCAATGGTCATTTAGATGCATTGACAATTATGTTGCTTGATGACATCGCCTCAGTCAAAAATGAAGACAGAACACCAAAGAGGCCCTGGGACCCAGTGCTAGTACATATGGACGTCTCTGATGGCAGTGAAAAGGAGAACCACTAAGGAGATAGAAAGTGAGTGGCTGTGGAGGAGGTCCAGGGAAAGTGCCATCCTCACAACCAAGAGGACAGAGGGTTTCCACACTCAGGTAGTAGCAAACAGCCTAAGGCAGAAAAGACATCACCCTTGATGTCTTCATGATTGTCCCTTGATATGAGAGGCTAGACAGCCTCACAGAGAGTGAGTTCATAGCAGAGGTGGGGCCGGAGCACCAGTGACGTCGGGTGAGCAGCGAATGATCTCTACCTGAAATGAGGGCATCTCCTGAGTACAGCCAGAGCCTGTAAAATATACAATAACGCCTAGATCTGCCCTTGGAAAATGGATTATGTGTTGAACTTTTTTCAAGAGAAATCTAGCGTGAGGTTGAAATAGGATCTGGAGCAGCAGGCAGAGCAGTGATGACAGAGAAGTGAGCGCATCAATGAAGGATGCAAAAAGGAGAGACATTGTACGAGGTTAGGCACTGTGAAGGAGGGATGTATATAATTAGGGTGTCAGTGCATTTAAGTATGTATGTATGTATGTGAGTACATGTGAGTATGCATGTATGTGTATGTATGTATATGTGTGAGATATATATGAGTGTGTGTGTGTGTATGTGTCAATGGCAGTGGGTATTGGCTAAGGTGAAAGGAAGGAAGTCTTTGGCTTCATAGCATAACCTCAGTCCTCAGAAGACAGAAGGCACTCAACTGTATTAACTACTCATTCTTCACAAACAACCGGTGTGACACAAATTTATCTATTGTATTTAGACACAAATTCAGGGTATGGAAAGATAGGAATATGTTGCTGATTTTTCTCTACAAACTTGCAGGATTTAAAATGGCCTCAAAAAGCCAGAAGTTGGCCCCTAATTGAGAAGAACAAATTTAGCAAGGTAACCTTGGCCAATCCATTTTGAATGGGTCACTGACAAATTAGATGATGCAATAGAGGGTAGTCACAAATGGGAAGGATGCACACGTTTGTGTTATTGGGAAGAGGAACATGATCATGGGAGTGTTTAGCTCAAGAAGGAGAGATGACAAAGAGAATAGAACAGTGGTTCATGTACACAGCTCAGAAACTAAACTCATCCTACCCTCAGCAGAGTTAGGGGCTCTACTGACTGCAAAGAAGTACTCAGCAACAACAGTGTCAGCTGTTCTCAAGAAAAAGGGCTGCTCCAGCACATCTGGTTCTGAAAGTGTCAGGTGTAGCTTGAGAGGAGTTCCTATGAGAGGTGAATGAATGACTGAGCATACTCAGGCTCTTTCAACTCAGAGATCTTTTTTCCCCAAATACAATAAAAATGACAGAATTCTGTAAACAGGGTATGTGAAAATGCCCTTTTACTGAAGGCAGTAGACGACTAAGGTTCAAGTCCGGTCTGTGTGACTCTGGACAAGTCACTTAGCATCTCTGTGCCTCCACTTCCCTATCTGTAGAATGTGGTTAATGAATTCTAATACCTAGGAGAGTGATTGCAGAGGACAGTTGATGGTAGGAGGATACTTGCTGATAGAAAGGAAGAAACTTTGGTAGATGTCAGGCACCCTTTTAGCCCATGAAAAGCAGAGATGGGGATCTTTATTCCATTCCTAATGCAAGGGTATGGAAAGAGCCTGTGCAAAGTTTCTCCTTTGGCAGTTAAAACTTCCTTGATGGACTTCTAGGCTGTCTGACCATCTTATTTCATATTGCTGGTTGGAAGACTAACATTGCTGAGGAAGACCTAGTCTTCTGGCTCCTGAAAATTTGACAAATACTCAAAAGGGGCCAGGTGGATAACAGCATTTCAGAGGTTTTTTGTCATTAAAAGCTGACTCAGAGAACATGAATTGGAGCTGAAGCCAAAACATTGCTTCCTAGATTTTGCCAACTGAAGGGAAATTTTGTGCCCAATTGGGGAAAACCAGGTGGAGCCCTGGTCCTTAGCCCACTTTTATAAGAGACAGCTAATGCCCATCTGCTCTTCTGAAGTAAAACTCTAAGATAATATTACTTACATGCACATGTAATTTCAAATTGTAGGTTGATTTAGTGTCCTAATTATAATATGAAGGAGAGGTAAAATGTTAAATTATGACATCTCATATGTGCTTTTATGCATTCATTTTAGGATGCAAACACATATGGTAGGGTATTGAAAGACCAATGATTTGGTGGACACTAGAATGAAGACCCATCATTGCAAAAATTAATAATAAGTTAGGATTTTTTGTATTAATAATAGCTTAGGATATTTGTATTAATACATTCTGGGAGAATGAGGGACCCCAACTTCATAAAGTAAGGATAGCCATTGGGAAGGTGGTGGGCTGTCAGCATGGAGGAAGTGAGGCAGTGTGATCCCTATCCCCTAACCTCTACTTCCCCTGTGAACATGCTGGGCCTGTGTGGAAGTATAGTGAAGACAGAATTCCTCATGGCATGGGTAATGTTGTCATGAGTCCATCCCTATCATATGGCTCTGGAGGCATGGGAATAACACAGGGTCAAGAAAAATGATCTTTTGTCTTACAACCTCACAAGTCTGGGCATTTATTCAGTCTTCACTAGTTAAAGAGACTGGTATGTCATATCATTTGATATGTAATAGGAAAAATAATTTAAGTAATTTTTATGCTAGATCCCTGAGGAAACAACTATGGCCAATTATATATATATATATGTTTAGTGTGCTATCCTCACAACTGAGATTTTTATACTGTGGTTATGTGTGTATGTGTATGCACACAAATATTTTATTACAATTATGTAAATTGTTTTTTAAAAACAACTTATTGATACAATCAAGTGAAATCTCTGAATTTCAAATGTCTCTGCCAACATGATAACACCTGCTTCTAGGGCTGCATGACAAGTCTTCATTCTGCTCTTTACACGGTGGTTACCAATGTTCTAAGTGAATGTCCCAGCCTATTGGGTAGGGTAAGGAGGAGGAAGGAGAAAGGGAGGAGTGAGCTGTGTTTTTAATGACAAACACTTATTAACCCTGTTTGAAATATAAAAAGCAATGTGTAGCCATTTAAATTTTCTCTAGAAATGTAGAAAATTATGAGAAAGTAAAATTTACCCAAAATTCCAGTGACCAGATAGAGTCACATTTAACATGTTTATAATATTTTGTGTTTATATATTTTCAACTAAATTGGATTAATCCTATGTATTTTTTCCATTAAATATTATATTATTAAAATTTGTCCATGCTACTATTCCTATATACTTTATCTACTTCGCTCCCCCCCTTTTTGGATACCTGTCTTTTAACGTGCTTAATGCTTATAAACAGTGTTCTTTACAGGAAATTGCAAGCATGAATCTCATTTTTGCCACACGAGTAGCTACATACACTTGGTATATCATCTGAAGCTCAAGGGAAACATTTTTCAGCAGCTGATTAGCTGGACTCCCATTTTTATTGTAAGGATGTAAGCATCATAACACTTCAAATATTTTTGTCTATGTAATCACAAACCACAGTAAAAATAAATAAAAGGTTTGTTTTTTTTCCAATTAACTTAAAATTATACTGAGATCTGGGATATCTCTCATTTTTTAGAGAACTCTTAAAATTTGTTATCTCTATCAGAGACACCTTATTGTCAAGAAGAAAATGAGACATATAATAAAAGTTAGGTGACTAAAAAAAATGCTAAGAATCACAGCTAAACCAGATGGTTAAGAAAGTACTAAATATGTATGCTGCCAAAAACAACAAGTGGAGTAGAGTTTGCCCAAAGCCTTTATTAAGTATATAAATGAACTAGATTTCAAGATTCTAAAATGCACAAGGGATATAATACCAAAAGCATAGTTAACAAATTAATATATATATATATATATATATATATATATGTATATATATTGAACTTCATCAAAAGTAAATGCTTTTATGTACCAAAGGATACTATGAATAGAGCGAAAAGGCAACCAATACATGTACATGGAGAAAATATTTGCAAGTCACATGTCTTATAAGAGGTTAATATCCATAATATATAAAAAAACTCTTCCAACTCAATAAGGAAACAGAAAACTTGATTAAACATACGCATAGAAAGACATTTTTCTAAAGAAGATAAACAAATGGTCGATAAGAACATGTTCAACATTACTAACCATTAAAGAAATGCAAATTAAAACCACAATGAGATATCATTTTACATTTATTTAAGACGGCTGTTAAATACACACACACACACACACACACACACACACACATAGAGAAAATAACAAATATGAGACAGGTTGTGGAGAATTTGAAATTGAAATCCTGTGTACTTCTGCTTACAATCTAAAGTGGCACAGTTGCTATGAAGATTCCCAAAATTCTACATCATTTTCTGCAGTGGCTGTACCAGCCTGCATTCCTACCAACAGTGCACTAGGGTTGTGTTTTCTCCACATCCTCTCCAACACTTTTTGTTTGTCAATTTGTTTATGATGGCCATTCTCACTGGTGTGAATTGGTATCCCATTGAGGTTTGAATTTGCATCTCTCTGATGGCGTAATACTGAGCATCCTTTCATATGCATCTGGGCCCTCTGTATGTCCTTCAAACTGGATACCCTTTGGTTTGCAGCCTGCCCTCAATCCACTGAACTATACCAGTGAGGGCAGTAATGTGAATTACATTTAAAGATTTTATCTACCTTGAGTTTATTTTGTGCATGGTGTAAGTGGTGGTCACATTTCATTTTTTTTTGCATGTAGCTTTCCAAATATCTCAACATCGATTGTTGAAGAGGCTATTTTTATTCCATTTTATGTTTCTGTCCCCTTTGTCAAATACTAATTGACCATGGAGACTTGGGTTCATTTCTGGGCTCTCTATCTCTTCCATTGATCTATGTGTCTGTTCTTATGCCAGTACCAGGCTGTTTTGATTACAGTGGCCTTATAATATAGTTTGATATCAGGTATTGTGATTCATTTTACTTTGTTCTTCTTTCTCAAAATTGCTGCAGTTATTTGGGTCATTTAGGGTTTCATATAAATTTCTGAAACGTTTGTTCTATATCTGTGAAATATGCCATTGGTACTTTAATAGGTATTGCATTGAATCTATAAATTGCTTTAGGTAGTATGGACATTTTGATGATGTTAATTCTTCCAATCCATGAACATGGAACATGCTTCCATTTGTTTGTGTCTTCCTTAATTTCTTTCTTCAGTGTTGTGTAGTTTTCTGCATACAGGTCTTTTACCTCCTTGGTTAGGTTTATTCCTAGGTACTTTAGGAATAAAGTATGAAATGGGATTTTTTCCTGATTTCAGTTTCTGATATTTCATTGTTGGCATACCAATATACCTTTTAATTGTGAGTATTGACTTTGTATCCTCCTGTTTTGCCAAATTCATTTATTAGGCCAAGTAGCTTTGGTTGAGCCTATATGATTCTTTTAAAAAATTATATTTTATGGTTGTTCAAATACAGTTGTATGCCTTCCCCCCCCCCCAGTCCCCCCTCACCCCAGCCATCTCCACCTTCATTTCCTGATTCCACCCCCCCTTGGCTTTGTCCATGTGCCATTTATAGTTGTTCCTGAATAACCTTCCCCCTTTTCTCCCCATTATCCCCTCCCACCTTCCCTCTGGTTGCTGTCAGTTTGTTCTTTATCTCAATGTCTATGGTTATATTTTGTTGGGAACCACTGTGCCTGGTTTCAGGAGTTGTAACTGCCCCCGCCCCCCACCATGGCTAAGGCTGAGTGAGCGACCTTTAGACTGTGAGCCACTAAGGAGACAAAGCTTATCTCCCTGGCAGCAACACTGCTTCAGCTTCATCCATCCCTGCCCCCAATGCTTGGTAGGTTAGTCAGTACTGGGTAAGACTCCTCAGAGGAGGGGCAACCTAAGCCAGACATGATTATTTGGGAGGCCCTCAAGGAAGGACTCGGGGGACTGCAGCAAAGAGAGTGATGGACCCTCACCTGCCCCCCCCCCCCCCCCCCCCCCCCCCCCCCCCGGCTATTCTGACATAGCCTGAGTCCCCATTTCCATCCGGGAGAAGCACTTCCTGGCTCTAATCCACTTAAGCCTAAAAACCTGCGATGGGGAGGGAGGTGCAGTCCTTTGCCTGCTAGAGTGGGTTCCTGGTTGATTGGGTGTAAGCAAGAATTCACAAAGTCCTGTTAAGCCTGCTTTGCTAAGAGTGCTTTCATTCATATAATAAGGGTCCAAGCAGGAAATGAGTATGTCTCCCAAAGTTTTTGCAACCCCTTTACCCGACAGACACTGACTCAGACTAAGCCCTCAGATTTCTTTGAAATGTTATCTATTGTTTGACCCTTGCAGCCTGACATTGATTGATGAGCTTTACCTGTATTCCCATGTGTTTCAAACCTAATAAAAGCCATTGGAGAAGAGGTTCTTGGTCCTTCTCCTGTGAGAGATTGACCACCTCTCCTCCCCAAGCAGATCATGTCTTGGTAGAGTTATTTTAATCTGGGGCAGACAGGGGGACTTGCAGGCAAAGTTGCCTCCAAAATATTTTGCTTCCTTGTTTGTTTTGTTGATTAGGTTTCACTTACAGGTGAGATCATGTGGCATTTGTCTTTCACTGCCTGGCCTATTTCACTTAGCATAATGCTCTCCAGGTCCATCCATGCTGTTGCAAAGGGTAGAAGCTTCTTCTTTTTTTCTGGTGTGTAGTATTCCATTGCATAAATGTATCATAGTTTTTTGACCCATTGATTTACTGATGGGCAGGTGGTAAACCCAAATAAAAAATGTGCAAAATTTTTCAGTGTCTCTGAACAGACACTTGTCCATGGAGGACATACAGATAGCTTAGAGACATATGAAATGATGCTCATCATCACTAGCCACCTGAGAGATGCAAACTCAAACCACAATGAGCTACCACTTCACATTGGTCAGAATGGCCATCATAAACAAATCAACAAACAACAAACATTGGAAAGGATATGGAAAAAAGGGAACCTTAGTGCACTGTTGGTGGGAATGCAGGCTGGTACAGCCACTGTGAAAAACAGTATGGAATTTCCTCAGAAAACTAGAAATAGAACTGCCTTTTGACCTGACAATTCCCCTTTTGGGATTATACACTAAGAACTCCAGAACACCAATAAAAAAAATATGCACACCAATATTCATAGCAGCACAATATATAATAGTGAAGTGCTGAAAGCAACTTAAGAATTTTCCATGAACACTATCATGTCATCTCCAAGCAATGAGGTTATTGCTTCCTCTTTTCAAATTTGGATACCTTTTACTTCTGTTTTTGGTCTGATCACTGTGGCTGGGACTTCCAATACTATGTTGAATGGAAATAGTAAAAGCATACATCCTTTTCTTGTTTGTTATCTTAGTCATTACTCTTTTACTTTTGACCATTGAGTATGGTGTTGGCTGTAGGTTTTTCATATATGGTATTTATTACATTAAGTTATGCTCTCTGTGCTCCCACTTTGCTGAGCATTTTTATTATAAATGGGTGCTGTTCCTTATAAAATGCTTTTTCCATATCTGTTGAAATAATCATATGATTTTTGGTCTTTCATTTTGTTTATGTGATGTATTACATTTATTGGTTTGCTAATATTCTACCACCCTTGCATCCTTGGGATGACTTCCACTTGGTCATGGTGTATGATCTTTTTCATGTATTGCTAAATGTTATTTTTCAATATTTTGATGATTTTAAAATTTATACTCATCAGAGATACTGTTTTGTAGTTTTCTTTCTTTGTCTCCATCTGGTGTTGGGATTAGGATGATGTTGGCTTCATAAAAAGAGTTTGGAATCTTCCCTTGGAGTTTTTGGAATAGACTGAGAAGGAAAGGGGTTAGCACTTCCTTGAGTCCATTGGAAAATTCTCCTGTTAAACTGTTTGGTCCAATGCAGGCTTTTTGTGTCCTGGGAGTTTTTTATTACTACTTCGATTTCATCAGCTGCTTTCAGTCTGTTCACGCTTTCTGTTTCTTCTTCATTGTATACTGGGAGATTGTATGTTTCTAGAAATTTGTTCATTTCACCTAGGTTTTCAAATTTCTTGGCATATAGTTGTTTGCAGTAATTTGTTAGAATCCTTTGTATCTATCACTATGGTATCAGTTGTAATCTCTCCTTTTTTATCTCTGATTATATTTATATGGATCCTCTCCATTTTTTCTTGATGAGTCTGCTTAAAGGTTTCTCATTTTTGTTTATCTCTTCAAGAAATCAGCTCCTTGATTTATCAATCCTTTCAATTGTTCTTTTAGTCTCTATGTTGTTTAATTCTGTTCTGATGTTGGCTATTTTGTTTTTTCTAGTAGCTATGGTTTTTTTTGTTGTTCTTTCAGTTCTTGTAGCTTTAGGATTAGGTCATTTATTTGAAATGTTTCTGTCTTTTTTAGGTAGGCCTGAGTCACTATGAACTTCCCTCTCAGGACTGACTTTGCTGTGTCCCATATGTTTTGGGTTGTTGTTTGTTCATTTTCATTTGTTTCCAGAAATTTATTTATTTCTTCCTTGATCTCATTGCTAACCTATTCATTGTTTAATAGCATGATTTTAATCTTCATGAATTTGAGTGTTTTTAATTTTTTCCTTGAAGTTGGTTTCTAGTTTCAAACTCTTTTGATCTGAGAATATGCTTGATATGATTTCAATTTTCCTGAATATGTGAGGCTTGTTTTGTGTCCCATCATGTGGTCTACCTTTGAAAGAGTTCCATGTGCATTTGAAAAAAAATATGCATTTTGCTTTTTGGGGATGAAACATTATATATATAATGTTTCAAATGTGATGTGATATATATATATATATTAGTTAAGTCCATTTGACCTAGAGCATTGTTTAATGCCACAATATTCTTGTTGATTTTTTGTTTGGAAGATCTATCCATTTTTGACAGAGGGATGTTAAAATCCTCTAGTATATGTGTGTTGCTATCTTTATCATTCTTGAAGTCCTCCAGATTTTTGTATGTATTCAGGTGGTAGTCCCACTGTTTGTGTACCCTGTAGGGTACACATATGTTCGTAATGTTTATGTCTTCTTGATGGAGTCCTCCCTTGAGTATTGTGAAGTGACCTTCTAGGTGTCTTTTTTTTTTTGGTCCTTGTTTTTAAGTCTATTTTGTGAGATATAAGTATTGCTACCACAGCTTTTTTCCCCCTCTCCATTTGCATGGAATATTTGTTTCCAGCCCTTCACTTTCAGTTTGTGCAGGTCTTTTATACTGGTGTGGGTGTCTTATAGGCAGCATATGTGTGGATCATGTTTTCTTATCCATCTACTATCCTATATATTTTGATTGGAGCATTTAATCTGTTTACATTTAAGGTTATTATTGATATGTAGTTATTTATTGCCATTTTACTTCCTTTGTACCTTCGTTCCTTCCTCTCTCACTGTTTTACTTCCTCTTCTTAAGGTAGTCCCTTTAGCAGATATTTCAGTGCTGATTTGGTGCAGTTGTTTTCTTTTAGCTTTCTTTTGTCTGGGAAGCTCTTTATTTAGCCTTCCATTTTAATTGAGAGCCTTGCTGGATAGAGCAGTCTCAGCTGCAGGCCTTTGTTTTCCATTACTTGGAATATTCCTTGCCATTCCCTTTTGGCTTGTAATGTTTCTGTTGAGAAGTCAGCAGTTAGCTCCCTTGTATATTAATTCAAGTTTCTCCCTTGCTGCCTTTAAGATTCTCTCTTTGTCTTTAAATTTTGCCATTTTAATTTGATGTGTCTTGGAGTGGGCCTCTTTGGATTCCTTTTGTTTGAGACCCTCTCTGGTTCCTGGACTTCTTCTCTCATGAAATTAGGGATGTTTTTCATTATTCCTTTTTTCAAATTGTTTTTCTATCCCTTGCTCCTCTTCTTCTGATATCCCTATTATATGGATGTTATTCCATTTCATGTCATCCTACATTTACTTTAACTCCTCTTCTTTCTTTTTCAGTTTTTTTTCATTGTTCTTGCAGCTTTGGGATGTTTTTTCCTACTTTGTCCTCCAGCTCAGTGATTAGATCCTTTGCTTCATCTAGCCTAGTTTTGATTCCTTCTACTGTGTTCTTTAATTCAGAAACTGTATTCCTCAGTTCTTCTTAGTTCTTGTTGATTGTTTCTAAGTCCTTTTTTATCCTGATATAGTTTGCCATAAGTTCCTTGTAATTTCCCTGTAGTTTCTAGTATTCACACTGAGTTCATTGAGCTTCCTTATAACTATTGTTTTGAACTCAATATTTGATAGTTGACTTGCCTCTATTTCATTTAGCATTCTGCCTGAGGGTTCTCCCTTTCCTTTAGATTGGGGGTTGTTTCTTTGTATTCCTACTGTATGGGAGACTCTCCTTGTTTGCTTATATTTCTTAAATTGATCTGTTTTGACTTTCTGACTTTGTGGCATGAACTTCTTTGTTGGGAGGTCTGTGAGATACAGTGGTGAAGTCATCTTGATCACTAGAACTTGATTTTCTTGGGATGTCCTTTATACATTTTATGCTTGTTTTCTTGATGTAAGTGGGTTTGATTGTTGGGTCATTCTCTCTCAGGTCCTCCCCACCTGCTGGTTGACTGAAGGTCATTTCATCCACTACATCTTGTTTGCTGTTGTGCAGGTTCTGTCTTATCAAAACCACAGAGCCCAAGAAACAAACTCGACCCACAAATATAACTCCAGTGACAATCTCAATATCAATAGCTCATGAACCAGTATTATTAAGCGTGTAAGGAGATTAAGACTATTATAAGAAAAGAGAGTAGATATGACATGATCTAAGAAGAAGAAATGATTTTGAGAGTGTAGGAGGATCACTGATAAAAGTTGGGAGTTGGAACAATGGAAGGAGAGAAGGTAAAATTTACCTTATGAATATAGAAAGGGAATAAAGAGTTTAAAATGAAGTATGAGAAGGGAAGAATATAATATTAGGTTTAAACAGAAATTAAAATAGTGTAAAATAAAATAAAGCGAGAGAGGGGGAAAAAGGAAGGAAAAAATTAAATAATTAATAGAAATATAGGAGAAAAACTGGAAAGAAAGATCCACCAGAGTGCTATTAACAACAAATGAGCTAAAATTAATATAGATGGTATGGAAATAAGAGGGGGAAAAGGAAACAAAGAAAAGTCTAAGAGATGTTTAGAGGAATGGAAAGTGATTCTCTAATGATAGAGGGAGAGGGAATACTAAGAGCAAGGGACAAAAACTAAACTAAGTGAGGAAAAATTTTAAATTTTGGATGTAAAGGATTAGAAAAAGAGGAGAATAAGGAAAAATAAAAGGACAGGATGAAAGAGAAGTAGAATAAAGACAAAAAAGAAAAAGAATAAAAAACAGGCTAAGATGGAATAATTAAAATTTGAGTCAAATAAAAGTAGGAGAGGGGTACAGTTATTTAAAATACAGAATTAGTGAAGTTCTAGAGATAACCTTGAGAAAGCAATGCAGCAATTACCCTACCCACAACCAGCTAGCAAAGTTTGTTACAGTTATAGAGAGAACACAGGTGTTTTAAATAGCTGGCCAAAAGAATGGGAAATGATCTTAGACAGGAGAATTTGTTTTGAGTGTCTGGACAGGGGAGAAATAGTAAGGTTTGGGATGGAAACAAGTTGTAGCTCAAGAGAAAACCAAATTTGAAATGAGAATGTTGCAAGGACAGAGGAAGGTAAGATGGGCTAAGAGAAGGGTGGGGCAAAATATGTGAATTGAAATACACTATAGTGTACAACCTAGTGAATTATTATATACAAATTTGTTGGACAAGAAATGAATGTTATAAAGCTATGCAGGAAAGAAAATACTGCAAATCATGAAGAAGACCACAGTGGCTTTCGTTTCAGTAGCCTCTTGTATTTACCACTGTTGTTTTTTCTTTTTTTTCTCTCTGGATCTGTCACTGGCTGTCTCCTTCCATTGTTAATATGGTCCCTCTCCACTCAGCAGTCAGGTTTAAGCACTGTAGGGCGGAGCCAAATCCCTCCTTTGGTGTGGGCTATTGTTTCCCTTCATGCTGCTGCTACTGGGAGGAGGGCAGTGGTCTGTCTGAGCTGGATGGATGCTGTATACGGGGGTTGGCTCAACACCAGAATCCCAGCAGCTACTTTCTCAGTTCCCTCTGCAAAGCCTCCATCCCCAGTCTGTCTTCAAGTCTCTCTAGTTCACTCTTCCCCACTTTTGCCAATGATCTACTGTCTCTGCCTCTCTCCTTTGGTTGTTTATCTGGTCAGTAGGACTCTAAAGTCAGGCTTAAATACCAAAGGTCCAGTGCAGAGACCCTCCAGGGGTCAGGGCTATGGTTTCCCCTCAGGTTACTGGTGCTCAGAGGGGAGTGGTCTTCTGAGCACAAAGGCTGCTGCCTTCTGGGGTATGACTCAGCACCGGGATCCCAGTGGCTACTCTCAGTTCTATCCCCAAGGCTTTTGTTCCCAGTCCCTTCTTAGGCATCTGCAGCCCACTCTGCCCCTGACTTTGCCTGAGGCCCAGTAAGTGGCTGCAAATGTTAATTCTTCCAATCCATGAACACGGTATATGTTTCCATTTATTTGTGTCTTCCTTGATTTCTTTCTTCAGTGTTGCGTAGTTTTCTGCATACAGGTCTTTTACCTCCTTGGTGGGATTGCAGACTGGTACAACCACTATGGAAAATAGTATAGAATTTTCTAAGAAAACTAAAAATGAACGTGCCTTTTGACCCAGCAATTCCACTGTTAGGAGTATATCCTAAGAACCCTAAAACACCAATCCAAAAGAACCTATGTACCCTGATGTTCATAGCAGCACAATTTACAATAGCTGAGAGTTGGAAGTCACCTAGATGCCCATCAATAAATGAATGGATACAAAAACTATGGTACATTTACACAATGGAATTCTATGCTGCAGAAAGGAAGAAGGAACCACTACCCTTTGCAACATCATGGATGGAACTGGAAAGCATTATGCTGAGTGAAATAAGCCAGGTGGTGAAAGACAAATACCATACGATATCACCGTTAACAGGAATCTAAACAAAACAAACAAGCAAGCAAAATATGACCAATGACACTCAAATATGGAACAGGCTGACAGGGTCCAGAGGGGAGAGGGGAGAGAATCATAGGGGAAAAGGGGATGGACTCACATGAACAAGTATAAAGGACACATGGACAATAACTAAGGGTGGGGGGTGGAAATGGGAGGGAGATGAGGAGCATGGGGCGGGGGGCGGGCAGGGTTGGGAATATAAGACAGAAAGCTGTACTTGAACAAGAATTAAATAAAAAAATATTTAAAAAATACAAGGGGGTCTGATTTAAACACTACTTTATATTTTAAATTTTTTATGTATTTATTTTTAGAGAGAGAGGAAGAAAATGAAAAAGGGAGAAAAATATCAATGTGGGGGTTGCCTCTTGCAAGCCCCCCACTGGTGACCTGGCCTGCCACCTAAGTATGTGTCCTGACTGGAAATCAAACCAGTGACTCTTTAGTTTGCAGTCCCATGCTCAAGCTACTGAGCTACACCAGCCAGGGCCAATTTCAACGCTTCTATTTAACATAATATTGGAAGTCCTAGTCATAGCAATCAGACAAAAAGAAGAAATAAAAGGCACCTACATTGGAAAGGAGAAAGTAAAACTATCACTGTTTGTAGAGAATGTGACAGTGTACATAGAAAACCATATAGACTTCACCAAAAACTGCTCAACCAACTAAGTGAATTTGGCAAAACAGCAAGATGCAATTTAGTATTCAGAAATTGAAGCACTTTTGTACACCAACAATGAAATATCAGAAAAAGAAATCAGGAAAAATTCCCATTGCCATAACAGCAAGAAAAATAAAGTACCTAGGAGTAAAGCTAAAAAGGAGGAAAAACACCTTTACTCAGAAAACTATACAACACGAAAAAAAGAAATTATTGAAAATACACAAAAATGGAAGCATATACTGTGTTCATAAATTGGAAGGATTAACATTAACAAGATGTCTGTACTACCCAAAGCAATTTATGGATTCAATGGAACCCTGAATGAAATATCTTGCAGGTATAGAGCAAACATTTCAAAAATTTATATGGAACACAAAATGACCCTGAATAGCCTCAGCAACTTTGAGAAAGAAGAACAAAGTAGGAGGGATCATAATAACTGACATCAAATGATACTATAAGTCCATGGTATTTAAAACATTTTGGGATTATAATTGACTGTTAACATCTAAAAAATTGACTGTCAAATGCAGTTGTGATCACTAAGGAAGTCTTCTGTGTGTTCTGTATACAAAAGCTGCACCAAGCACTTGACTCATAAGTATGTATTTATCATTGCTACATGAAAACATGCAAAATGGATCAAGAAACTAGGGAGAGGGAGGAGAAAATGGCGGTGGAGTAGGATAGAGTGACTCCAGTTCTCGTACTCCTGGGAGAAAATCCTGGAAGATCTATTGAGGAACAGAACAATCAATTCCCCAACCAACAATTCCCCAGCATTTATGAAAATAAAAGACCAGAGATAGTGATGGACCAGACAGCTACAGGTCGGTGGGGTCTCAGGGACATGAGTAAGGATGGAGGTGGCCTGGCCAGCAGCCCTTGGTGGGCACCTAATGACCTCGGAGCTGCCGCTGCCACAGCGGTCAGGGCCCAGAGGCTTCCGTCTGCAGCCAGAGCTGAGGGCATCTGCCATGGAGGACTCGTCAGGAGCCTGGCACCCAGCGGAGCCTTGGGCTGGCTGTGGGGTCCTTGGAAGAGAGCTGGCTCCATCCACCCAATCTAGGCAGGGCTGGGTGGCAGAAACCTCTCTGCCTAGGTTTGCAGGGAGGGTGGCAAGGACAGGGGGCTATGTGCAATTGCGATGTCTGTGGTCACCAGCCTGCCAGCCTAGGGGATTTGAGAGGAACATTGTCCTAACCAGTAGGGTTGAGGATTAGGCTGGGTTGAGAGGAAGGCTTTCTGGGGAAGTTTTTACTGGAAAGTGGACTGAGGTGTTCTCCTGTGAAGGCAGCTTGACTTGCTTCTCACCCAGGCACAGGACTGGGAAGGACCAGTACCAGATCCCGTGGGACCCAGGCAGCCTGAAGGGAGGGCGGGCACCCGCACCCCAGTCTGGTAGTCTGGTTGGTGCGTGGCTGTTCACCTGTGCTTACAACCCAGCCCACAGAGGGGTCCTGCTGAAACCAGAAAAAACAGATTGGACAGTTTGAAACCAACAAGGAAGGGTGTTTTTTTTAACTTTTTTAAAACTTTTTTTCAGTAATTTTATATATATTTTAATTTTATTATTGCTTTATCTTTAAATAATTTGTTCCTCTCCTTTCTTTTTTCCCGTTTTAGTCCTTCTTCCTTTCACCCCAAAATTATTGCTTTTTCCTCCCTTCTCCTGCCCTTTTCTTTTTAGTTTTATTTGTTTGTTTCTTGCTTTCTATACTACTGTAAATACTTCACAACACATCTCTCGGGTCTTAGCCCACTTTACAGGTTCCTGAATTCTATTACTGTAGTGATTAACTCTACCTGCTCACATGCTACACCAATTTACTATTCTTTACTTTCACCTTACCTCAAAATCTGACCACCCGCAAACTCACTGCTTTCTAGATCCAACCCACAAGCCTTCCCTCCCCAACAAGAGACTTATCTTTCATCCATCCTTTCTTAAAAGAGGAAATTTGGGTTGTAAATTATGGCTAGTCTAAACATAGTCTATCTCTTCTCTACTGGCTGTGACTGTAAATATCTTAAAGAACACTCCTGTTGTCATAAACAATTTTGCCTCCCCTCCAACTGATCATTCACACACAAAGAAAGTAGTAGGTGGAAGTGGAGGACATCAAGATACCTGCAGAAGACTGCACCACTGAATCCCACAGGTATTCTACCACAGAAGTTCACACCACAAACCCAGGGAGTCAGGACAGATCAGTTTAAGAAGCTGAGGCTAACAAGAACAGTCTCACAAACAATGGGAAAACAAAAGAAACAAGGCCCAAATGAAAGAAAAGGTGGAAGTCTCAGAAAGAATGTTAGATGAAAGAGAGGCAAGTCAGCTATCAGATATTGAATTCAAAGCACTGGTTATCAGAAAATTAAAAGAGCTCACAATGAGCTACCAAAAACTAGAGGGGAGCTACAATGAGTTCTCCACAAACTATATCAACATGAAAAAGGAAACAGAAACTATCAGCAATGACCAAGAGGAAATGAATAATACAATTTCTGAACTGAAGAACACAGAAGAAGGAATGAAAAGCAGGATTGATGAGGCAGAAGATTGGATCAGCGAGTTGGAGGACACAGTAGAAAGAATCTCCTAGAAAGAGCAAGAAAAGGAAAAGATGTTCAGAAAGAATGAAGAGGGATTAAGATAAATGCAAGACAATATGAAATGTAATGAAATCCAAATAATAGAAATACCAGAAGGAGAAGGAGAAGAACAAGGTATAGAAAACCTATTTGAATGAGTAATGATGGAAAATTTTCCTAATTTGATGAGAGAAAAAGTCACATGAATCCAGGAATCACAGAGACTCCCAATCAAGAGGACCCCGATAAGGCCCACTTCAAGACACATCATCATTAAAATGCCAAAATTCCAAGACAAAAAGAGTATCTTAAAGGCAGCAAGGGAGAAACAGAAAGTAACATACAAAGGAATCCTGATAAGGTTAGCAACTGACTTCTCAATGGAAACACTCCAAGCAAGAAGAGAATGGCAAGAAATATTTCAAGTAATGAGAACCAGAGGCCTACAACCAAGGCTAATTTACCCAGCAAAGATCTCAATCAATATAGAAGGCCACATAAAGAGCTTTCAATACAAAAGAAGTCTAAAAGAATATGCCTGCACCAAACCAGCTCTACAAGACCTACTAAAAGGACTGCTTTAAGGAAAGGAGGGAAAAGAGAGAGAGACAGAGAGGAAATCAGGTAAAAAATGGCAATGAATAAGTACCTATCAATAATAACCTTAAATGCAAATGGATTAAATGCTCCAATCAAAAGACATAGAATAGCTGAATGGATTAAAAGCATGACCCACACATATGCTGCCTACCAGAGACCCACCTCAGGACAAAAGACCATCACAGACTGGTCTTTTACAGGTGAATGGCTGGAAACAAATTTTCCAAGCAAACAGACAAGGGAAAAAAGCCCGGGGAGAAATTCTCATATTAGACAAAATAGACTTCAAAAAAGGGGCCATAAAGAGAGACCCAGAAGGTCACTTCATAATACTCAAGGGAAGAATCCACCAAGAAGACATTGACATCGTACATATATAGGCACCCAACAAGGAGCACCCAAATATATATAAAAAAATCTTTAGAAACCTCAAGAAACATATTGACAGCAACACAATTATAGTAGGGGATTTAACACCCCACTGTCAAAAATGGACAGATCTTCCCAACAAAATATCAACAAAGATATTGCAGCATTAAATGACACTCTGGATAAAATGGAACGAATGGATATAGAGAGAGAGCCCTTCATCCCAAAGAAGCTAAATACACATTCTTTTCAAATGCACATGGAACATTTTCAAAGATAGACCACATGGTAGGACACAAAATGAGACTCAACAAGTTTAGGAAAATAGAAATCACACCAAGCATTTTCTCTGATCACAAGGGACTGAAATTGGAAACTAACCCCACAGGAAAAAATCCCAAACACCCAAAATCATGAAGATTGAATGGTATGCTATTAAACAACGAAGGGGTCAAGATAGAAATCAGGGAAGAAATCAAAAAGTTTCTGGAAACAAATGAAAATGAACTCACAACAACCCAAAACTTATGGGACACGAAGGCAATCCTGAGAGGGAAGTTCATAGCAATACAGGCTTACCTAAAGAAAATAGGAACATTCCAAACAAAAAACCTAACCTGACGTCTGCAAGAACTCGAAGAACAACAACAAAGACAGCCCAGAGCAAGTAGAAGGAAGGAAATAACAAAGATCAGAGCAGAATTAAATAACATAGAGACTAAAAGCATAATTCTAAGGATCAATGAATCCAGGAGTTAGTTTTTTAAAAGATAAACAAAATAGACAAGTCTTTAAGTAGGCTCATTAAGAAAAGAAGAGAGAGGACCCAAATAAACACAATCAGAAATGAAAGAAGAGAGATTACAACTGATACCACAGAAACAGAAAGTATTGTAAGAAATTACTATGCAGAGCTGTATGCCAATAAGTTTGAAAACCTAGGTGAAATGGACAAATTTATAGAAAAATATAATCTTCCAAAACTCAATGAAAAAGAAGCAGAAAACCTGAACAGGCCAATAGCAGCGGACGAAATTGAAGAAGTAATCAAAACACTCCCATCACACAAAAGCCCTGGACAAGATGATTTCACAGGAGAATTCTACAAAGCTTTTAAGGAAGAAGTAACCCCAATTCTTCACAGACTATTCCCAAAAATCCAAAAGGAGGGAAAACTCCTGAACTCTTTTTATGAAGCCAACATCATCCTAATTCTAAAGTCAGATAGAGACACAAGAAAGAAAGAAAACTTCAGGCCAATATCGCTGATTAACATTGACGCTAAAATCCTCAGTAAAATATTGGAAAATCACGTACAACAATACATAAAATAGATCACACACCATGACCAAGTGGGATTCATCCCAGGGATGCAAGGATGGTTCCATATCCATAAATCAGTAAATGTAATACACCACATAAACAAAAGCAAAGACAAAAACCACATGATCATATCAATAGACGCGGTAAAAGCTTTTGATAAGGTGCAACACCCATTTATGATAAAGGTACTCAGCAAAGTGGGAATAGAGGGAACATTCCTCAATATAATAAAGGCCATATATGAAAGACCTACAGCCAACATCATACTCAATGGGCAAAAACTAAAAGCTTTTCCACTAAGATCAGAAAGAAGACAAGGTTGTCCACTTTCACCACTTGTATTCAATATAGTATTGGAAGTTCCAGTCACAGAGATTAGACAAGAAAAGGAAATAAAGGGCATCCAAATCGGAAAGGAGGAAACAAACCTGTCATTGTTTGTTAGGGTACATGGATAATCCTGTATCCTCTACCAAAAAATGTTCGAAATAATAGATGAATTTGGCAAAACAGCGGGATACAAAGTCAATATCCAGAAATCAAAGGCATTTTTGTATACCAACAATGAAACACCAGAAGCAGAAATCAAGAAAAAATCCCATTCGATATTGCAAAAACAAAAATAAAATATCTAGGAATAAACCTACCCAAGGAGGTAAAGACCTGTATGCAGAAAACTACACAACACTGAAGAAAGAAATCAAGGAAGACACAAATAAATGGAACCATATACCGTGTTCATGGACTGGAAGAATTAACATCGTCAAAATGTCCATAGTACCCAAAGCAATTTCCAGATTTAATGGAATACCTATTAAAGTGCCAATGGCATATTTCACAGACATAGAACAAACACTTCAAAAATTTATATGGAACCATAAAAGACCTCGAATACCACCTGCAATTTTGAGAAAGGAAAACAAAGTAGGAGGAATCTCAATATCTGGTATCAAACTGTATTACAAGGCCACTGTAATCAAAACAGCCTTGTACTGGCACAAAAACAGGCCCATAGACCAATGGAATAGAACAGAGAGCCCAGAAATAAACCCAACTCTCTACAGTCAATTAATTTTCGACAAAGGGGGCAATAACATAAAATGGAGTAAAGACAGCCTTTTCAACAAATGGTGTTGGGAGAACTGGACAGCTATATGAAAAAAAAAAAAAAAAAAAATGAAACTTGAGCATCAACTTACACGATGCACCAGAATAAATTCAAGGTGAATAAAAGACTTAAATATAAGCTGGGAAACCGTTAAAGCCCAAAGGAGAGCATTGGCAGGAAAATCTCAGATATTTCATGCAGCAATATTTTTACTGATACATCCCCTAGAGCAAGGGACCTAAAGGAAAGAATAAACAAATGGGATCTCATCAAAATTAAAAGCTTCTGCATGGCTAAGGGAAACAGTATCAAGATACAAAGAGAAGCAACAGTTTCCTAAAACATATTTGCTAATGATACCTCAGACAAAGGTTTAATCTCCAAAATATACAAATAACTCACACGACTCCACTCAAAGAAGATGAGCAACCCACTTCAAAAATGGGCAAAGGACTTGAACAGACATTTCTCCAAGGAGGACATACAGAGGATCCAGAGACACATGAAACGATGCTTGATATCGCTAGCTATCAGAAGGATACAAATTCAAACCACAATGATATATCACCTTACACCTGTCAGAATGGCTATCATAAACAAAGAAACAAACAACAAGTGCTGGAGAGGTTGTGGGGAAAAGTGGACCCTAGTTCACTGTTGGTGGGATTGCAGACTGGTACAACCACTGTGGAAAATAGTATGGAATTTTCTAAGAAAGCTAATAATGGACGTGCCTTTTGACCCAGCAATTCCACTGTTAGGAGTATACCCTAAGAACCTTGAAACACCAATCTAAAAGAACCTATGCACCCCGATGTTCATAGCAGCACAATTTACGATAGCCAAGGGTTGGAAGCAAACTAGATGCCCATTGGTCAATGACTGGATCAAAAAACTATGGTACATTTACAGAATGGAGTTCTATGCTGCAGAAAGAAAGGAGGAGCTACTACCCTTTGCAATAGCATGGATGGACCTGGAAAGCATTATGCTGAGTGAAATAAGCCAGGCAGTGAAAGGCAAATACTATATGATACTACCTTTAACAGGAATCTAAACAACAAAACAAACAAGCAAGCAAAATATAACCAAAGACACTGAAATGCAGAATGTGCTGATAGGGTCCAGAGCAGAGGGGGAAGAGAATCACAGGAGAAAAAGGGAAGAACTGAAATGAAGAAGTGTAAAGGACACATGGACAATAACTAAGGGTGGGGGGCAGAGATGGGAGGGTGGTGGGGAGCACTGGGGAGGCAGGGCTGGGAATACAAGACAGAAAACTGTACTTGAGCAAGAATTAAATAAAAAATTTTAAAAATGTCCTTAAATTAAAAAAATGAAACTGAGTGACCTAAAGAAATGGCTGGATATTCCATGTTCATGGATTAAAAGAATTAACATTGTTACAATGTCCATGTCACCTAAAATTATCTACGGAATCAATGCAATGTCTACCAAAATTTCAAGTGTATTTTCTCACACAAATAGAAGAAAAATAATCTAAAATTTGTATGAAACTACCAAAAATGCCAAAAGAATCCTGATGGGAAAAAAAAGTGGAGATATCACACTTTCTGATTTCAAACTATACTACAAAGTTTTAGTAACAAAAACAGTATGGTACTGGCAGAAAACGGACATAAAGATTAATGGAACAAAATTAAGAGGCCAGAAATAAATGCACATGTATATGGACAACTAATTTATGAAAAAGGAGCCAAAGATACACAACAAAAAAGAAAAGACTGTTCAGTAAATGGTGTTAGGAAGACTAGACTGCCACAATCAAGTTAATAAAACTAGAACAGTATCTTACCCCATACACAAGAATTTACTCAAAATTAATTAAAGACTTGAAAAGCTAAAACCATAAAAAATAGAAGAAAACTTAAACAGCGAGCTTCTTAACATCAGTCTTAGCAATGTTTTTATGGTTCAACTCCAACAGCAAGAAATACGAAAGTAAAAATAAAGAAATGGAACTTCCAGTACATCAAACTAAAAAGCTTCTGCATGGCAAAAGAAACCAACAGCAAAATGAAAAGGCAACCTACTGAATTAGAGAAGATATTTGCAAAGCATGTATCTGATAAGATATATGTGTATGTCTGTGTAGTCACATACATATCAACAACAACAACAACAACAAAATAAACACACAACCAGGTTTTTAAAAATGGGCACAGGATCTGAATGGACATTTTTTTCAAACAAGACATAGAGAATGCCAGCAGAAAAGATGAATGCCACATGAAAAAATGTTCAACATCATTAGTTTTTAGGGAAATGCAAATCAAAACCATAATGAGATATCACCTCACACCTGTTAGAATGGCTATCCTCAAAAAGATAAGAAACAACAATAGTCAGAATTTGGAGAAAAGGGGACTCTTTGTCACACTGCTAATGAGGATATAAGTTAGTATAGTAAGTCCTCACTTAACATTGATAGGTTCTTTGAATTTAAAGGAAACAAGATATAATGAAACCAATTTTACTATAGTCTAATAAACAAAAGTTAAGTTCTTGTGGCATCTCATCAATGTTATAATGTTATAATGAAATGATGTTATTCAAGGACCTGCTCTACAGCCACCATGGAAAACAGTATAGAGATTCCTAAAAAAATCAAGAATAGAACTACCATATGATCTAGCTATTGCACTTCTAAATGTTTATCCAAAGAATACAAAAACACTAGTTTGAAAGAATGTAGTCACACCTGTGTTTATTATAGAATTATTTATAATAGAATTATTATAATTATTTATAGAATTAATTATAATTCTATTACTTATAATAGAATTAATTTATAATTATTTATAGAATTATTTATAATATATATACACACACATACATATACGCACAGAGACACACAGTAGAATAATACCTAGCTATAAGAAGATGGAATCCTGGCATTTGAAACAATATAGATGGATTCTGAGGATATTATGCTAAGTGAAATAAGTCACATGGAAAAAAGACAAACCATATGATTTCATTCATATGTGGTATATTTTAAAAAACAAAAATAAAATAAATGAACAAACTCATACAGACAGACAACAAATTAGTGGTTCAAAGTGGGGAAGGATGGTGGAGAAAGGATAAAAGATGTAAAGGGGATCAAGTATATAGTGAGATGGAAACTAGAGTTTTGGTGGTGAGCACAATGTAGTATAAACAAATGATGGATTATATGTTGTACACCTGAAATTTATATAATGTAATAAGCCAAAGTTAATTAAAAAAAAACTAAACTAAGCCCTGGCTGGTGTAGCTCAGTGGATTGAGCATGGGCCTGCAAACCAGAGGATCTCGGTTCGATTCCCAATCAGGGCACATACCTGGGTTGCAGGCCAGTTCCCGGCAGGGGACACACGATACATTGTGTGTCCTCAGCAGAGGCAACCATACATTGATATTTCTCTCCCTCTCTCCTTCCCTTCCCCTCTAAAGATAAATAAATAAAACATTAAAAAAAACTAAACTAAGTTAAATTTTATAGGTACTTTAAAGGAAGGAAAAGTGCCCCAAGCAAGGAAATTAGAACCTAATTCAAGTGACACTGAAGTTCCGGGAAGCTCTCTCCAGAAGAGGATATTTAAAGAAGACATTAAAGACTTGAAGGGAGTCAAAAAACCAAACAAGAACCAATGATAATACCAGGAAAAGAAAGGAAGTTTCAACAACACTGGAGGGGGCCTGGTGACTGCCAAAATAGACAAAGACCTTTTGTGTAGCAGCCCTTTGGGAGGTCAAGTATAGCTTAACTTAAGGTACAGACAAAACCTCTCCATGAAAGTCCTTGTGGGATCTTGTAAAAGTTTGGGTGAGAAGAAATTTAAGCAAGAACTGACATTCCTGATTTCTGAGAACAGAATGGATTCTGAGAAAGCCATTGAGGATTGCTGAGGGCAGAGAGGTGTTTCAATAGCATTCTCCTATAATTCAATTCAATTCTGACACTAACTACCTAAAGTTAGTGTACACCACACAATTTAAGGACAGAGTCTTTCACAAGACTATCCCACCTGTACTTCTTTTTTTAAAGATTTTTATTTATTTTATTTTATTTTTTTAGAGAGGGAAAGGGTGGAGAAAGAGAGAGAAGGAAACATCAATGTTGTGGTTGCCTCGTGTGGCCCCCACTGGGGACCTGGCCCGCAACCCAGGCATGTGCCCTGACTGGGAATCAAACCTGCGACCTTTTGGTTTGCAGCCCACGCTCAATCCACTGAGCTACGCCAGACAGGGCAAGATAACCTGTACTTCTGACCAATTAGCTATAACTTTGAGGATTCACATGACCCCCTTAAGTTTAATAATTCACTAGAATGACACACAGAACTCATTGAAAGCACTACACTTATAATTACAGTTTTATCATAAAGGATAAGGATCAGGAATAGTCAAACGGAAGAGGTACATAGATCAAGGTCCTAGAGAGAGAGAGCTCCCATGGCCTTTCCATGTGGAATATGGACATGTCCCCTCCAAGTACATCACTGTGTTCACCAACCACTGATGGTTCAATGTCCAGAGTTTTATTGGGGTTGTATCATGTCATTGGCCACATGATTAAATTCAGTCTCTATCTCCTCTCTCCTCCCTGGAGGTTGATCTTTTTGATGTGGCTAGCCCCTCCTTTGAAAGTAAGGGCCCACCAGGAGTCATCTCATTAGCATATAACCAGACATGGTTCAAACGGATTCATTATGAATAACCAAAGATACTTCAATCACTGAAGAACTTCCAAATGTTTTGAAACTCTATTCCAGAAATCAGAGACAAGAACCAAATGGATATATTTTTTATCATATCATAAGAGTCAGAAAAATTGGGTGGGTGACCTTTCAATACTTAGCAGTTAGAAACGTAAAGAGATTTAGCCTTTTTAAAGATGGTCAGCAAAGAAGAGGTTGTGGTTGAACCAGAAGATTAAAAAAAAAAACCCCACAAAAAACTCAGGCAGGAATCAGAAATGGTTCCAAGGAAAGAAGCAAGCAGGGTAAATAAATTCCAAGGTTTTTTTTTAAAAAACAAAACTTACAGTGGACTCTATCATGAGCCTGGGAAATAAATCCAAGGAGGAAGAAATGAATGTGTGTTCTAACACAACTACCATCTTCTATAACTCTGGAGTTTTTGTGAACATTTTGGTTTTGACACAGTTTTCATAGCTGTGAAGAGATTTGTATTGATAAGTGAGATTAAATGACCAAGAAAAAGAAAGAAAATATTCTCTAATAGAACATTGTTTTACTCTTAAAAATAACAAAGCTAACCCGTTCACATATCTGTGCTGGGAGATTCAAATTTAGGACCTCATTGTTAACAATTCACAGAAATTCCCCTTCAGCCTTTAGGGAGGTTAATCTACATTGCAATCTGTAATTCCATGGGCAAATTATCTTCATTTTCATTTAGCTTAAAATTCCCAGAAGAAAAAAATAGTGAAAGTGATAATTATTTTATGAGCACAAAGATGAGGCACATAAACAGCTTGGCACTAATTTTTGTTAAACTGATATACAATAGAAAAGCAGGACTGAGCATGAGTATGACATAGCTGAATGATTTGTGAATACCTCAGGTATTATGTCAGTCTGGCTGGGGAGGAGGGACAGAGGTCAGTCTGGCTGGGGCGGAGGGACAGAGGTCACTAGGAAAACTCCTGTGTTCAAAGTCCTAAATATAGTTCCTAGCTGCCTGAAACTTGGAGCAGTAGGCTTATTGCTAGTTTTCCCTCCATTTATAGCTGTTACCAGCCTGTTCTAGGAAGGGTTTGTGCTCTGAGTTTTGCATTTGCTGTATGATATCAAAAATACAGCTTTGTGCTGGCTGAGAGCTAACATTTTATCTAAAATAATACTCTGATTTATGATACCAATGGCCTTAAACAAAATGGAGGATTTGAAATTTGATTGAACAGAGCACCTAACCATTAACTAAGTGAAGTGAATTCTTCACCCTGCGCCCACCTGTGACATCTTGGATCAGATCTGGGACTTCCAAACAAAGCCTGATGATCTACTTATTTCTACATATCCTAGAGCAGTTAGGTAGGTGGAAGGGAAGCAGAGAATGTAAAGAAGAGAGTTAGGAAGGTAAGAGGGAAAGATGCATTAATAAAGAAATTGATTTGGGTTTGAGTGGAAAAGTGCTTACTTGGAAGAATGATAAAACTAAAAAAATCACTGTGGAACCTGAAACTACATAAAATATTACAGTGACCTACTATTTTTATTAATTCAATTATTCCTGTACTGAACATTATTTTTTACTTCAGCAGAAAAGAGTGAATAAAACATTTAAGAACAAAAAGGCTAGAGTTATTTATTTATTTATTCCCCAAACAAGTCTTTATTGCAGATTTTGTAAAAAGCTCCTTTGTGTGAATGAGCTAGAAAAGGGATCTCGGAGCTGAATTGGGGACAAATTAGGGAATCTCTGGCTCTGCAATGCTGTTTTCACCTCAGCAGCTTTCAAAAGCCCTCAAAAGTCTCCTGATTCAGGGTATGAACATTTCTTTCTAAAGAACGATGCAGCTAAATCAACAGGATAACAATCCAAATTCATGATTGTGGCAAACAAAAATGACCTCTGTATTTATCAATATAAAGTCTACTTCAAATTGTAATCTTTTAAAAACATTTCATATTATTATGAAACATTATATAAAGAATGATGTTTTCTGAACATTATGACCCATTATGAATCCAGCACCAAAATTCACATAAATGTTCTGACAAGTATTTGATCATCCTTTAAGGAAAGTAGTATACTAAATGTGTATGCATCTTCATCTTCCATGTAAAATAAGAAACACCATGGACTCAGGAGATAATGGACTTAATAATGGATGCTGAGATAGTGGATGCTGAGAAAAGTTGATGAGCACCTCCTCATGTGTGATTTCTTTTCATTGAATGAATAATCTCATCCAGAGGATCTGGTAATAATCTCACTTAGATGTACTCCTAAATATATATTTAAATGTTTTAATATCAAATAGCTTTCTCAAAATTCTAGGCATTCAAGCAATTATTGATAGTTTTGTGGCTTTGTCTTTCTTAAAAATCTATATCTGGCCATTGCTGTACTCCAGCCATTTTCTAATGGACTTGCGATGTATACAAATGTTAAATTTTGATTCTCTAATTAGAAATTAATTTTACTCCACAAGGATGAGCCTAAGTAATCCCGTGGTTAAAGGTTTGAATTTTTAGGTTCTTATTTATTTGGTTTGTTGTTATTTATGGTTAGAAATTGTTCTAGCCAAAAAAATTCACTGATACGTTAGGCATGTTCTTTCAGATCAGATCTGAAGACAGTTACAGTGCTCTTAAAAACTGATTAAAATTGTTCAAGTGTTTCTAAGGTTGCAATAATCTAGGCAGCACTATTTTGAAACAAATAGAAGAAAATAGTGAGGAATAATTAAAAAAAAACAAATTTTACAGGTTTAGAACAAGCTAATGCAATGCCTTCACCAGGGACCCTGAAGACACATCTTCCCATCTACTTGATGCCTCTATCTTTCCTAGAGAAAAATGTAAGTTA
This sequence comes from Sturnira hondurensis, assembly GCF_014824575.4. Lineage (NCBI taxonomy): Eukaryota > Metazoa > Chordata > Mammalia > Chiroptera > Phyllostomidae > Sturnira > Sturnira hondurensis. Next base: position 23,398,579 of record NW_028081271.1, on the reverse strand, counting down.
AAAGGAAAAAGGAATTCTGAATTGTACTCTGGTCTTCATTCTATTTTCTCTTAAAACACTTCACTTATTATTAAAGAAAAATAGTTCACCTCTTCACAATGACTGATATGCAAACTAACATGAAACCTTTCATCTCCCATAAACACTAAGATTGCAAGAATGCAGCGTCAGAAAAATACACCTGAAGAAAATGTATCCGTCCTAACATAATTTAGGTAATAATTATAAAAAGGTCTAATCTTGTTTCTATTTCTTCCTCTCCTCCTACCATTCCCAGATAATCTATGTAGAAAAAAATCCCAAGGACAATATGGTGTCTTATTTCCATTTCCAAAGGATGAAAAAAGCACTTCCTGCTCCAGGAACATGGGAAGAGTATTTTGAGAGTTTTCTGACTGGGAAAGGTATAAAAATTCAGCTTTGAATCCTTCCTTTGTCAAAATCCTCAATCATTATAGGGAAATTTTTTTCAGAGAACAGCACGGGCTCTGCCATCTTTGGTGTGAAGGAATAGTCAATGTGACATTCAGGAATTCTCATTTTGATGTAGTATTTGTTGGTTGAGCTCATGCGGCTCATTGCCCTGTTTCACATCCTGTCTTATAGTGTGCTGGGGCTCTTTGTATGACCATGCTGAAGGATGGTGAGAAGCTAAAGACCAACACTGAATTCTCTATCTCTTCTATGAGGACCTGAAGACGGTGAGGGGCAGTGATGCCTAATATGTCATATTTGATCATAAAATACTTAAGTCATGGTGCATAGAACCCATCAGGAACTCACAGATTGAAACAAAGAACAGAAAATTGTTGCATCTTATTGGCTATAGTTGTCCATGTATCCAAATGTACATGGGATGTCATGAGTTTATATATTACATAGTCTCACCTGCAACTTCTTGGTGCTTCGTGGCATGGTATGCCTTTTCCTTATGGGCATATTTATTATTAAAATTCTGTTTAGAAAGAAATTTTTCTACCACATTTTTTCATTAGTACTTGAGTAACAACATCAGTTTCAAGAAACAGTTCTAAGTAATTGTGGTTTAATGGAAAGTGCTAATGCTTAGAGTATTGAATTTTCTAAGAAAGCTAAAAATGAATATGCCTTTTGACCCCACAATTCCACTGTTATGAGTATATCCTAAGAATCCTGAAACACCAATCCAAAAGAACCTATGCACCCCAATGTTCAAAGCAGCACAATTTACAGTAGCCAAGAGTTGGAAACAACCTAGGTGCCCATCAGTAAATGAGTGGATCCAAAAACTATGGTACATTTACACAATGGAATTCTATGCAGCAGAAAGAAAGAAGGAGCTACTACCCTTTGCAACAGCATGGATGGAACTGGAAAACATTATGCTGAGTGAAATAATCCAGGCGGTGAAAGACAAATACCATATGATCTCACCTTTAACGGGAACCTAAACAACAAAACAAACAAGCAAGCAAAATATAACCAAAGACACTGAAATACAGAACAGACTGACAGGGAGCAGGGGGGAGAGGGGAGATAATTTCAGAGGAAAAGGGGAAGGATTCACAGGCACAAGTACAAAGGACACATGGACAAAAACTAAAGGGGGTGGAAATGGGAGGGAGGTGGGGAGTACTGGGGGGGGTGGGCTGGGATGGGAGTAAAAGACAGAAAACTCTACTTGAACAATAATTAAATAAAAAAATTCTTGATTTCAAATTCTGGTTTTATTACCTACTGACGATTTTTCTTAGTGAAAACACTTAAAATCTTTAAAACTTACTTAGTTTCTTCAAATTAAAAAAAATGAAATAGTAGTATATACTCCTCTGAGCTCTGTTATGAGGCCTAAGTGAAATGATGTTTACAGGAGCTAGTTGTAAATGATAATCTACTTAGTACGTGCTGTTACTCTACTAAGTACAGATATCTATGAAGAATTACAGTCTCTCTTCTTGAGTTTATTATTGAAAGCCTTGGTAATCAAAAGATGCCTCACAGATGAGCAGCAAGGACTCTTAGAGTCTATACCAGGCCTGCTAAGTCACAGTGGGCACTTTTACAAGATTTCTAGGAAGTTCATGTGCAGAATAGTTTTGATGCACTTCTCTTAGGCTAAATTATAGCTGGCGATTTTCTAATTGTTCCTAAAAATATCAAGTATGAAAAACACAAAATCATTTTCTGTTTTTTATAATTGATATATAACAATATATTAATTTCAAGTATACAACATGATGATTTGATATTTGTATACAATGCCAAATGATCACCACGATAAGTCTAGTTAACATCTGTCACCACATATAATTATTTCCTTGTGATTAGAACTTTTAAGATCTACTCTCTTAGCAACTTTCAAATATGCAATACAATATCATTAACCCTAGTCACCATGCTGTACATTATAGCCCTAGGACTTACTGACTTTACAAATAAAAGTTTGTACTTTTTGAACTCCTTCCTCAATTTCTCACAATTCCCTACTTCTTGCTTCCTACAACCATCAGTCTGTTCTGGTATCAATTAGTTCTTCTTTTGTTTTGTTTTAGACTACATTCTATGGTTTTTCAAAACAGAAAAGTTACTACATTTCTGGTGTTCTCAGAACCATGATTAAAGAGCTATCAGGACAACCTACACAGTTATCAGTATAAAATTCCCTCTCTTCTTGTGTTTACTTGATACAAAAGCATTCAGACACCACAGAGTCCACTGAAAAACTGAATAACAGGAAAGCACACAATAAGAGATTGTCATTGACCATGTGCTGAGGAATACCTTTTAGATATATGCACTATTTAAGTTCAGAGAGTTATTTAATCACAGAATCACAGATACTAATGTTCAATTAGGGACTCGTCAACGTAAGAAACACCCAAACCTGTAAGAATTTTTGAATATTTGAACCAAACTGATGACAATTGTCAGAAAGAAAAATCTCAGTGGATTAAGAAAATGCTCCAGAGAATGGCAGTGCTGCACTTCATTTTATACATTACCATCACAGGTGGAGGACTAGGGGTTTACATAAAATCTATTGGTGACAGATTAGGGAGGTGGGTGAAAGCAAAGCAAGGGAATGGAGGGGAATGTCTGAGATTGCATAAAAAGTAAAATGATAGACATATGTTTCTTTTATATTGGCTGATACAGCATAGTTATCAGTCAGTAATTAACATGATTATGATAACAATGAGGAGATTTCTCCTCTCTGGTGGATTAATTGTGCTTTGAGAAGTCAGGAAAAAAGGAAGTCACTTTTATATTCCAAAGTCCTAATTGAAAAAAAAGACAATAGACTCAGTTAAGGTAATGACTGGCTTTAGTCAGGGAAGATTCCAGCCTAGTACATTACTGACCACCAAGACCTGTTTTTAGTGAAGAAGTTTTTATTTCTGACCATACCGTGTAGTTCCTTTGGTCCCTGAATTTGTGAGGCTGCCACACAAACCTCCCTGGAGCTTGTCCGATTTAGTATATGCCCCCTTTTTGTCCACAGAATATTATGATAGGGAATTATATAAGGGAAGAGTTTGCTCTTTTATGAGGAGATGCAACAAACTAAGGGTTCTGTCACACTTGAAAGAGGAAAAGTTCATTGGATGATGCTTCCCCACCATATGTATTATAGCAGTGTCAAAGAGAGGACATGTCTCTGGGAATGGCATGTTTTTGTTTGGGTAGATCATAAAGATATTATGAATGGAAGAAAGAAATTTTACTGAAATAGGTAGTCTAACCTCAGAGTCCCTAAAACCCTTTTAAATATTTATATGATCATATTCTAGAATATTCCTCACATGTAGTCACACAGAGCTCACAGTTTTCAGCACTGTTGCTGATTCCTTGTCTCAGTGAGGTCAATTAAATTAAGCACTTCTGATATCCAAGGTTTTACAGCTGGAGATAGTTATTAGGGTAAACTTCATATTTGCTCCCTCACCACTCCAGCTAGAAATGGAGGACTTCTCATGGCCACATCTTTCCAGGATTTTGTATCCCTCTGATAAGAAAACAGTGGCTACATTGGAACTAAGTTCCTGTCAGAGACTCCTGAACACCTGGACATGCAGGGCACTAGAGTTATTAGCCATGAGTGTCTCTTACATGCCTCATGAGTATAAAGAACTCCTCTCCTATCCTTCTGCCACCATGGCAGTGTCTGTAGACACTTCTATCATTGTCAAAAACAAGAGAAATCCCCTTTTTGGTCAGAACTTACATTGTCTGCCCCCATGCTACTGCAATATTTTTGTTCTCATCACTAGTTTATGTACTCTGCCTGTTAGACATTTAGCTGGCCAAGATCCTTTTAATATCTCACTTGAGCAGGACATTTGAAAATACGTTTTGACACATTCCTTTAGTGGCACATTCTCCACACATTGCATGGCAACATACTCAATGGATGCTCCATCTTAAAGCAAGAAAAATGTAACAATTCTAATTAATAAAAAAGTGTCACTATATTAAAACGAGTCATTTCTGGAAATTTAAACATTTATGAGGTAAGGCTTCTAAAAACTTTAACTTGTGATATTACTTATCACTATTATTCATTTAATTCAATATTCTTTCAAAATTATAATATTTATATCAACTTTTCACTTTTCTTTTTAATGTGATTATAGAACCTGAGGCATGAGATTCATAAGCTGGGAGAATTTATTAGAAAGAACCTAGATAATAATATTCTAGATAAAATTATCCATCACACTTCATTTGATGTTATAAAGCTAAATCCAATGAAAAATTATTTATCAGTTCCTACTGAAATCATGAGCCACTCTATTTCTCCATTTATGGGAAAAGATTTTTATCTTTTATTTTAGTCATAATGTTAGAAGAACTGCCTAATATTTCAGAGTCTTTGGGGAGATTTCTATAGATAAAAATAAGATCTTTAATAAATGATACTGGCAAAAGAGTGTTTTAAGAAACCACAGATGAAATGAAAACAATGTTTAATCACAATTGGACAATGTAGTTTAGTGTCCAACCCCGGCCCCTCCTTATTCACTTTCTCTCCTGAGTCCTAGATGATAAGGTAAAAATACACAGAATTAAGTCAGATGGAGCAAAGGATCAATTTTATAGATGGCTCTATAAAACCAGTTGATGGTTACTCATTCACCCAAAAATATTTATTGAATGGTCATTCTGTGACATGCACAGTTCTAGGTGTATTTAGAACAGTAAACAAAGTACACAAAATTCCCTTCCATTATGGAAACTATATTCTAGCTATAGACAAAATAAGAAGAATACACAGTATAATAGATGATGGTAAACCCTATGGAGAGAAGGTAACAGGGATTGAAATTGTTTTCTTCCTCAGATTGTACCCTGATTTCTCTCAGAAACAGGCCTTTCTTGGTCTGTCTACAGCATGGAGGCCATCAACATAAGCACTTACCATGCTTTTATATGCAAGAGGGCAGAATAAAAAGACAAAAAAACTCCATCCCCACACACTTGTTGTTTTAATGCAGTGGTCTTATTCCCTGACAGCTCCTACCCCCACCAAGAATATGGCTCCGTAAGTAATAGGCTCTCCCTTTCTCACAATCAGACAAGAATATCTCTTCCCTTCAGGATGAGAAAGTGATATGCTAAGAGAAAGGTTTCGTCCAATACTGCCTCTCCTGGAGGGTGAGGTATAAATTATCATACAAAAACAGGGGAATAGAGAAATACAAATTCCTCCAGCAGCTACTGACTCTTCCATGTGACTATTTCAGGGGTGGTTGGAGACTGGAAGAATCCAATCACTTTACTGTGGCCCAGAATGAGAGATTTGGTGAAGAATATGAGAAGAAAATGGCTAATACCAGTCTTTCAACTTCCAATTCTATAAGAGAGAAAAGTATTTTAGTTAATTATCCAGCTTATTTGGTAGTAATAGTCAATGAAATTTTATTATCCAGACCACATGATATTGGATTCAAGTTCTCAGACTAGATGTTTATTGTGTTTGCTTTTGTTCACTCTGAAAGGAAAATAATAGAGCTAGCAAAGTTTGGGAGTAAGGTAGAAAGTGGGAACAGAATGGCAATGTGGAGAGACAGGTTCAATAAATTACTAGTTACAAACATGACATTGTTGCTTATACTTCAGTTTACAGATCATATGCTTGTTAACATATTAAACATGCTTCAGTCCTCAAATAAAAATACACTAAAGTTTTCAGATTAAGTATTAGTTCAAATGAAGTATTTTTTATTGATTTTAGAGAAAGAGGGGAAGGGAGAAATATTGGTTTTTTGTTCCTCTTATTTATGCATTCATTGGTTGCTTCTTGTCTGTTCCCTGACCATGGAAAAAACCCACAACCTTGATGTATGGGGACAACATCCTAAGGAACTGAGCTGCCCAGTCATGGCTGAGCTGTTTTAATGTATCACTAAAATGTGTAAACTGTGACTATTTCCAGAAATTTCTTGATAGCCAAGTAACCATCAAGCAACTTTGTTTCCCTATGAAAATCTTTCAATTCACTTCTCAGTTCATACTGTAATACATTCATCCCCATTTCTCTCCACAACCTATTTACTGGACTCTCTCTTCTACTTGCAGTGTGTGCTATAATTGAGTCATGTTCTGACTCCCTTTAATGACTCCATAATCACATTTCAATATATTAGCAGTATCAGTCAGTTTTTCTTCTATGAAGTTAGGTTTCTATAGCTACCCTCTTGTTCAGAAACCTTTTATCTCTTGTCTACACTAATGTAAGCTTCCTAATTCATTTCTTTGTTCATTGTACATCTGCCAAGGTTACTTTTCTATAACCAAACCTGATTATATTTCTTTTTAGCTATAAATTTTTCAATGGTTTTGAATTTTTACTACATGAAAGATAGATCTCAAGACTTTTATCTATGAAACAGCAATAAAAAAAAACTAAAAAAAAAAATAAAGGCAGCTATAACTAAACCACCTCCATACATCAGCAAATAACACTACTCACTGAATCTTGATCACATCTTTCAGGTTCCTACCCTACTAGTTTTATTTTCCCTGTGTGTCTACCTGAAATTTCTTTTTCTGTCTTTCAATCTATCCAAAATGTATAACATGCTTCAAAAAGCAGGACAAACCCTCTCCTTCCTCCTACTCATGAAGAAATCATTTGTTCTTCTGAATTCTCTATACTTAATATAGTTATTTTAATTAATATTAAAATATGATATCACTTGAATGTCTTTCTTGTACTTATTGTACTTTCTTGTACTGTGTAAATTTTCTTTGTTTATTTTTCTCTAAGAAATCCATTGCAATTTATTACACAGCAAGCAACATAAAACTTACTAAAAATAAGGAATTGAAAAAATGTCACTCAAGAAAATTCTAAAAAGCTAACTCTTTATATTCGAAGCAGTCTAATAACTGGGTGCAGCCCAACAAAAGATTTGAAATAGGGTCCAGAACTCGGGGTATCCAGGAAATACAAAAATGTAGGATATTGCCACCCCACAAGTCTGGACTGGGGGATGGGACACATGGAGGAGAGTCATTGAGTTATTTTGGACATATCAACAGTTGGACAACTTCATACCTGATACGCAAAAATGGTTATTTTACATACTTCTAACAGCTGGCTAGCTTCATGGATATGTTAAGTAGCTGTGACCATACTTTGAATCAAGGATATGGGAGTGACTTAGACCCATGATATAAATGGGAGGCAGCTCCCCCTGGTTACAGCACCTGCAGGAGAGCTTGGAGATGCTTTGCTCCAGGCTAAAGGTCCATGCTTGCCCAGACCTACTATGGCAGTCTAGAAAGGCTGGAAAAATACAGGAGTGCTGGCAGGCATAGCCAATTATGGGAGGATTCGGAAATGGGATTGCAGAAGATGATTCACACCAGATTTAAACCCTGGTGCAGCATTTAAACCCCTGCATCAAAGGGTTGAAATCACACACTTTGGGGATCAGAGAGAGGGCTTCCTTGATCATGCAGTTTAGGTAGCTGGAAAGCAAGATATAGTGGCCATGTGGAGCTCTCCCTTAGTGGTTTGAAAAAATGCAGGAGAGAGACAATGCAGGACTAGAGATGGGGGACAGTGTAGGACAATAAAAGAGGACAATGGGAGACCATGTGGGAAGGAAAGAGGTGAAAGGATTCTCGCTCTTGGGCCATGAGAAGGTGCCACATGGTTCTGGATTAAGAACTGAAGATTGCAGTGACACAGCTGATAGTGCTGGGGACTGCAGGAGACCTGCCCAACTGAACACGAATGACTGAGAGGAACCAGGAGAACTGAGTTGTGGACTTATGTTCTTTTTCTTCTGGAGGATGGTACTTCTGATTGGAATGTTCTGAGACTGACCTGCCAGGCAAAAGGCATAGGAAGGACTGTGTATTTGTTGGTGTTTTAAGGGACTTTAAGGTTATCAAGATACAGTAGCCACGCAGACCTCTCTCTCTTAGCAGTTTGAAAGAATGCAGGAGAGACAATGCAGGAAGGAAAGGGATGAAAAAGCCCTCTCTGGTGGGCCATGAGAAGGTGCCATGTAGTTTTAGATTAAGAACTGGAGATCATGGTGACATAGTTGATGATGTTGGGAATTGTAGGAGGCCTGACAGCCAAGCACAGATTACTGAGAAGAACTGGAAGCTAGGCAAGCCACAGACTTCTACTTTTTTTCCTGAGGAATTGCACTCCTTACTGGCTTGGTTGGGTAAAGAGGGAAAGGAAAGATTGTGTGTGTTTGTGGATGTTTTAAGGGATTTAAAGATTTTTAATAGCAACATTCTGCCATTACTCCAAATATGTATAACTTTTAAATAAATAGTTCCTTTCCTTTATACCAAACCCTAGCATTGAGAGCCATAATTCCTAAGGGTGGTGGGCAAGGTGAACCTAGTACAAAGGGACTTCGGGGAAAAAGGAGTCCATTTGGTAACATATCTTGTTGCCCCACCCATGGGTCCATCCTATAACAGTCTCTACAACAGCTATCATTTATAGCTATGCTGTCTAACACAGTAGCTACTATCCCCATGTAGCTATATAAATTAATTAAGATTAAATAAAATTAAAATTTCGTTCCTCATTTGTACAAGCCAAATTTCAAGTGCTCAGTAGCCATATGTGACTGGAGGCTATCATTTGGATAATGCATATTATAAAACATTTCTATCATCAGAGAAAGATCTACGAGACAAGGCCTTTTATTTTTATAAAAATCTTTTGAGTGTGGCATTATTCCAGTGGGAAATCTGAAACTAAAGTTAGGGGGTATTAAGTAAGTTACTCAAATGGAAAATACTGGACTCTAGTTTCAAACATAACTTCAATGGTTCCTAAGCCTGGGTTTTTAACTGCTCAAAATAAACCCTCTCCTTTTCTGTTCCTGATACAGTGGCACCACAGATTTCTATTATGATCATGCTGACTAAAGGCTGTCCTACCCAGTACCTGACCCAAAACCAGCCCAGACTGGTAAGATGTTGGCCATTTCCCATCCATGATCAAGTAAGGTTTAATAATAGTCCACTAAATGGCTATAACATTCCTACTGTTGAAAAACTCTGAATAAGACAGGGCCCTGGGCCCTGGGCCCTGGCTGGTGTAGCTCAGTGGATTGAGCGCGGACCTGCGAACCAGAGGATCACGGTTCGATTCCCAGCCAGGGCACATGCCTGGGTTGCAGGCTGGTTCCCTGCAGGCCAACTCCCAGCAGGGGACACATGAAAAGCAACCATACATTGATATTTCTCTCCCTCTCTCCTTCCTCTCTGAAGATAAATAAATAAAATCTTAAAAAAAAAAAAAGACAGGGCCCTAAGCTGACTATAGCTTCCCACTTGACTCCCAATGCATTTGCTCAGTCTAACATCTATCATATTTCTAAGCTTCCCCACTGAAATTGAGTATAGCAAGGATCTATAGGCCCTGATCTTAATGTGGTACATTTTGTGGCTGTGTTCAACTTTGACCATCAGTCCTCAGAACACCAAATTCTGTGCTTGTCCTGCTTCATTGAAAAACAACTCAGGAAAGTAGGCTTGAGCTCAGCCCATGGCTCTTGGACATTTGACCTTGCTCTCAAGTTGCTATCTCTTACTTTCCTCCAAACCACCTAATTACACTTGGCAGGCAAAAACAATCTATACATTTTGGTCATTTAACCTTAGTCCAAACAGACTAACTCAAAGTAGCCTTAACTTGGCCTATCCCTTCAAGTCTTTTGAAACTAGAGATTAGCATATTATATTCTTGATCTATTCAAGATCATTTCTATGTTTGCAGAGAATTACAATAATGTATTTAGGCTTTGTACCCCTTCCGATACACCAAGTCTGCTAATCTGTGGTACATATTCTCTGTGTTTTATTACACCTGAGCAATATCCTCTGATTCCTGTAGAGTAAGTTTGAGCTTGAATGAAAAAAAATTTTTTTCAAGAGCAAACTGCATGTACAGAGATGCAAGAAGTAAACTAGGGCAAAAAAGTTAGTATTATGATTCTATATAAAGAAAGATGGCTGTAATTGAACAACAATAAAATAAATTTTAAAAAGAGGTTTTTACTAAAAAAAATACATACAAAATAATAAAAAGGCTTCCAGCTGTTTTGTAAGGAACTCTCACACAGCATGGCTGGCTCACCCCCAGTGTGATTTTAGGTGCAAACCCGCGCTCTGCTCGGGCTGCTCACCTGACATAGGATTCCAGACACATGACCACGATTGACTCAAGGGCTTGCCAGGCAGCTGATTTTCCCTGCTCTCCCCGAGGCTGATTTGTGCTACTTGCCGGCTCCTGAATTGCTCTAGTCCAGCAGCTTAGTCTGGCAGCTTGGTCCCACCACTTCCCTGTAGGCTGACTGGCGCAGTTAGGCCCTGTGGCTGAATCCTGCTGCTCCAAACACCACTTGCCTGGAGACTGATTTGAGCTATGCTCCGGAGCTTGATTCATGCTGCTCACCCAGAAGCCTGGTGGTGTGGGTCCAGCCAAAGTGGGCTCACAAAGAGCAAGGAGGAGGTGCACCTCCTTGCACATCCACAAACACGCAGACCTCCAAAGAATTGGTGGATTAAAGGCACAGGCCTGGCACAGATGGACAGTGAGGGCCTAGCAGCTCACAAGAGGACCTGGGCTGGAGGCTGGGCAACTGTGAATATTGCAGCCCAGACCCAACCCCCATCCTTGCAAAACCATAAGAAGGGAGAAGAGTGAAGCCCAGCCCCCCTCTTCTTATGGCATCTGGGAAGACCAGCAGAACTCAGTCAATGGATTTAAAGTAGGCGGGAGGCTTATTTTTTCTTTCCTTGCTCTCTTCCAGCCAAGTGAGATAATAAGACCTAGAATTGTGAAAGGTCTAGAGACAGGTGCAAAGGGGGAGCACAAGGCTAACCCCCAAAACTGAGAAACTGAGACAAATTTCACTTTGTCATCCCATAGAACTGGCATTTTTTGTTTATTTCTATTATTATTTTTTATTATTTTTACTTCTTTAATTTTCTTAATATTTTTATTTCTCTTCTTTCTGTTTATTTTTATTTTTTAATTGCATTGTTTGACTGGTTTTCTTTCTTTCACATTGTAATTTAATTTTCCTTCTTTCACCTCATTTGTGTTCCAATAATACTCTACTCTTGATCATACACTTCCTATTCTTGTTATTCAGATCAAATATTTATTGCCATATTATCGTTGTTTCAGTACTATTATAAATAATAGTTTTTCCATACAATTAGAAATACTACACACCACCCCTCCCTGATTTTAGCACATTTCACTTTATTCATGACCTTTATTATTGTTGTGATTAACTTTACTCTCTGACACACTACACCTAATTTCTATCCTTTACTCTCACTATATCTCATCATCTAACCTTGCATAAAAACTCTATTTTCTGGATTCAGCTGAAAATCCTCCCCTCCTCTAACAAAAGAGTATTATCTATCTTTCATCTTTTATTAAAAGTGGGTATTTGGGTGAAATGTCATGGTTAATGTTATACTTATCCAAAGAATCACCTATCTCTTCTCTACTTGTTGGTATTATAAATCCCATAAAATATTGTCCCATTGTCTTAATCCACTTTGCCTCCCTTCTTCCACTGACCACATACAAGAATAGGTGGGAGCTGCAAACAACAGTATACTCACAGAGGAGAAGACCCACCAAAAAAAAGAAACCACCAAAAAGTGAAAACCCAAGTACAACAAAAGAGCCCATACAAACAGATGAAAGGGCAAACCTAGAACTCCCAGATAAGAAAATCAAAGAAACCACCCCATAGAATTCATACAATAGAAGTTCACCCTACAAAGACAGCAAGCAAAGCTAAACATCAGGAAGTGCAGAAACAAACAAAAAGAGTCACCTAAAATGAGGAGACAAAAAAGAACCTGCAGCCAAAAGGAATTGAAGACTCCCCACTTAAAGAGCTAAATGAAATGGATCTAAGCAAACTATCAGACATAGAATTCTAAATAATAGTTATAAATATGCTCAAGGAACTCACAGACAACTACAAGTGACTGAGTGAGAACTTACTACAAAAGTATGAAAAATGAAATAGAAGTATAAACAAAAACCAGGAAGAAATGAACAATACAATTTGGAAATAAAAAACACACTAGAAGGAATACAAACTGGCGGGATGAAGCAGGGGACCGAATTAGTGAGCCTGAAGACAAGGTGGAAGAAACACCTAGGTAGAGCAGCTGCATGAAAAAAGACTAAAAAAAAAAAAAAGAAAGATAGTGTAAGGGAACTCCAAGATAACCTGAAATGCAACAATATTTGAATCATAGGAAAACCAGAAAGAGAAGAAAAGGAACAAGGGAAAGAAACACTGTTTGAAAAAATAATGACAAAAAACTTTCTGAACCTGGGGAGGGAAAAGCCATGAAAGTATAGGAAGCAGAGAAAGTCCCAACCAAGATGAACCCGAAGAGGCCAACTCCAAGACATGTAATAATTAAAATGCCAAGTATTAAAGACAAAGAGAGAATCTTCAAAACAGCAAGGGAGAAACAAGAAGTAACATACAAAGGGGATCCAATAAGACTAGCAGCTGATATCTCAATAGAAACACTCCAATCCAAGAGAAAATGGCAAGGGATATACCAAGTAATGAAAAACAAAGCCTGCAACCAAGATTAGTCTACCCAGCAAAGCTCTTAATTAAAATGGAAGGTGAAATAGGATTTTCCTAGACAAAAGAAGGCTGAAAAAATATATCTTCATTAAACAAGCCCTTCAAAATTGACTAAGGGACTAATATAAAAAGAGAAAGGAAAGGACTGAAACAGAGAGAAACACAGGTACACAGGAAAAAAAACAAACAGATACCTATCAATAAAACCTTAAATGTTAATGGACTAAATGTTCCAATCAAAAGACATAGGGTAGCTGAATGGATAAGAATATATGACCCACACATATGCTGTCTACAAGAGGCCCACCTAAGAACAAAAGACTTACACAGACTGAAAGTGAAGGGTTGGAAAAAAATACATATTTCAAGCAAATGGATAGGAGGAAAAAAACAGGGGATAACAACACATATCAGACAAAATAGTCTTCAAAACATGTTGTAGACTGCTTTGTCTGGTTCTAGGAATTATATCTCAACTCCTTGTGGCTAAGGGCGAGGGATGACCTTTGGAATGCGAGCCACAGGAGACAAAGCTTGTCCCTGGTAGCAAAGCTGCCTCAGTTTCATCTCCCTGCCCCCAAAGCTTGGTCGGAAGTCAGTGATGGGTAGGATCCCTCACAGCAGGATGGGGGGCAACTTAAGCCAGACTCGATTACTTGGGAAGCCTTCATGGAAGGACTTGGGGGCCTGCAACAAAAAGGGAGCAATAGACTCTCGATAACCCGCCCCCCCCCCAGCTTTGACAGAGCCCAAGTCCCCATGTTCTCTGGGAGAAGTGCTTCCTGGCTCTAATCCCCTTAAGCCTGAATACCTGATGGGGAGAGGTGTAGTTCCTTGCCTTGCTAGAGTGTGTCCTAGAGAAAAATTCTGGCATCACAGAGACTTCCTGATAAACCTGTGAAATCTGATCTGCTAAGAGTGCTTTCATTCATATGTTAAGGGTTCGAGCAAGAAACCCTAAAACTCTGTTCCTGACAGACTCTGACTCAGACTAAGCCCTCAGATTTCTTTGAAATGTTATCCACTGTTTGATCCTTTCTGCCCTGTATTCCTGTGTATTAACAATCGAATAAAAGCCTCTGGAAAAGAGAGCTTAGAGCCTTTTTCCCATGAGAAACTGGCCACTGCTCACAGCCTTTTTTCTCTGGGAAAATGGCCACTTCTCCTCCCCAAGCAGATCACATCATGTCTCAGTCATATTTACTCTCATCCGTGGTGGCTGAGGTACTTGCGAGGAAAGTCACCTCCACAAAAACAAAGGCTATAAAACAAGACCCGGAAGGACACTTCATAAAACTCAAGGGAAGAATACATCGAGAAGACATAAACATTGTAAACATATATTTACCTAACATATGAGTACCCAAATATATAAGGAAAATCTTGGAAGACTTCAAGAAAGACACCGAAAGCAATGCTATTATAGTAGAGGATTTTAACACCCCACTGTCAAAAATGGATAGATCTTCCAAACAAATATGAACAAAGACATCGAGGCATTGACAGTGTTCTAGATCAAATGGACTTAACTGATATATAGAGAGCCTTTCATCTCAAAGAAGCTACATACACATTCTTTTTAAATGTACAGGAACATTTTCAAAGACAGAACACACGATAGGACACAAAACAAGCCTTAACAAATTAAAGAAAATTGAAACATATCAAGCGTTTTCTCAAGCCACAAGGGACTGAAACTAGAAACTAAATCCAAGGAAAAAAATAAAAAACACTCAAATTCATGGAGATTGAATAGCATGCTATTAAACAATGAATATGTCAAAAATGAGATGAAGGGACTTCCGCCAAGATGGAGGCATAGGTGGAAACACTGTGCCTTCTCCCACAACCAAGTTTGAACACAACAAAGGTTTGGAGAACTAGGACACACCCAAAGTCCAGAAAACGGAATGATACAGGAGTCCGACAACTACAAACCATTCAACGGGACGGTAAGAGAGGCAGAGCCAGCAGCGGAGCTGGGTCGGGCAGGACAGATCCCCCGACCTAGGCGCACAGGCAGCCTGGAACCAGTCTGGGTGTGGGGCAGACTGACCATGGCCGCACATTCGCGCACAGTGAGACGGACCACACAGGCCCCAGGGGGCGAACCCAGTGGTGGAGGGCTGACGGCAGTGGCACACTCGTGTGCAGTGGAACGAAACGCGTGGGCCTGGTGACAGTGGTGGCTGTGGTGCTGGTGGGGGCTGAGGCAGCAGGCGGCAGTCGGGAAGCCATTGTCCCTCTTTGACCCCGCCACCACATACAACGTCACAACCCAGCAACTTAGTTGCCCTGTTCTAGTGAACACTTTAGGGCTCTGATCCTGCTATGGAACAGGCACGAACAGCCCAAAAGATGGTGCAAGAAGAACTCAAAGTCCCAGAACCAATAACTCTAAGCGACCGAGAAATTGCCAGCCTCTCAGAAGCACAATTCAAGACACTATTTATCAGGATGCTCACAGAACTGGTAGATTATAGTCACAAATTAGAGGAACATAGTCACAAATTAGAGGAACATATGAAGGCTAAACTAATTGAAATGAAGGGAGATGCACAGGAAACCAATAGTGATGGAAAGGAAACTGGGACTCAGATCAATGGAATGGACCAGAAGGAAGAACAAAACATCCCACCAGAAAGGAATGAAGAAAGGAGAATTCAAAAAAATGAGGAGAGGTTTAGGAACCTTCAGGACATCTTTAAACGTTCCAACATCCAGATTATAGGGGTACCAGAAGGGGGAAAGAAACAGCCACAAGTGGAAAACGTATTGGAACAATTCATAAAGGAGAACTTCCCCAGTCTGGCAAAGGAAATAGACTTCCAGGAAGTCCAGGAAGCTCAGAGAGTGCCAAAGAAGTTGGACCCAAGAAGGAACACACCAAGGCACATCATAATTACATTAGAAAAGACCAAAATGAAGGAGAGAATCCTAGAAGCAGCAAAGGATAAGGGGACAGTCACCTACAAAGGAGTACCCATCAGACTGTCAGCGGATTTCTCAAAAGAGACCTTCCAGGCAAGAAGGGGCTGGAAAGAAGTATTCCAAGTCATGAAATCCAAAGACCTACAGCCAAGATTGCTTTATCCAGCAAAACTTTCATTTAGAATGGAAGGACAGATAAAGTGCTTCTCAGATAAGGTCAAGTTCAAGGAGTTCATCATCACCAAGCCCTTATTATATGAAATGTTAAAGGGACTTATCTAAGAGAAAGAAGATGAAAAATATTAACAGTGAAAGGACAGCAAACATACAGTTATTAACAACCACACCTAAAACAAAAGCAAACCAAGAGGACAGCTAGATCAGGAGTGAAACCATAGAAATGAAGAACACATGGAGGATTAGCAACAGGGGAGTGGGAGGAGGAGAAGGGGGGAGAAGGCACAGAAAATAGCATAGACGGTAGGTAGAAAATAGATAGGGGGGGAAGGCGAGAATAGTGGGGGAAATATAGAATCTAAAGAACTTGAGACACATGGTTATAAACTAAGGGGGGGGGAGAATGGTGGGGGAGGGAGTGTGCAGGTGGAGGGGAATGAAGGGGGGGAATAGAACAACTGTAATGGTATAATCAATAAAATATATTTAAAAATGAGATTAAGGAAGTTATCAAAAATTTCCTGGAAACAAATAAAAATGTTTTCACAAGAATCCAAAACTTATGGAACACAGTGAAGGAAGTCCTGAGAGGGAAGTTCATTGCAATACAGGCCTACCTAAAAAAGATAGAAGCATTTCAAATAAACAACCTAACCTTACATCTATAAGAACTAGAGGGACACCAACAAAGATGGCCCAGAGCAAATAGAAAGAAGGAAATAACCAAGATCAGAGCAGAATTAAATGACATAGAGACTGAAAGCACACTTCTAGGGATCAATAAACCCAGAAGCTGCTTCTTTGAAAAGACAAGTAAAATTGACAAGCCTTTAATCAGACTCACCAGGAAAAAAAGAGAGGACCCAAATAAACACAATCAGAAATGAAAGACAAGAGATTACAACTGACACCACAGAAATACAAATGATTGTAAGAAATTACTACAAAGAACTATATGCTAAGAGATTTGAAAGACAGGGTGAAATGGACAAATTTCTAGAAAAAATGTAATCTTCCAAAACTAAATGAAGAAAGAGCAGATGGCCTAAACAGACCAATAACAACTGATGAAATTGAAGCAGTAATCAAAGAACTCCCAACATGTAAAATCCCTAGACATGATAGTCACAGGAGAATCTTACAAGACCTTTCAGAAAGAGCTAACATCTACACTTGTCAGATTATTACCCAAAAATCCAGGGATATGGAAAACTCCTAAACTCCTTTTATGACATCAGCAACATCCTAACACCAAAACCAGATAAAGACATAACAAATAGAGAAAATTTTAGGCCAATATCACTGATGAGCATAGGTGCAAAAATCCTCAACAAAATATTGGCAAACTGCATCCAGCAATACATTAAAAAGATCATATACCATGAAGAAGTGGGATTCATCCCAGGGATGCAATGATTGCACAATATTCACAAATCAATAAACATGATACATCAAATAAACTAAAGAAAAGACAAAAACATTATCATAACAATAGATGCAGAAAACCATTTGATAAAGCACAGCACCCATTTTAGATAAAAATAATCAGCAAAGTAGGAGTAGAGGGAGGATGCCTCAATATAATAAAGGCTATATAGGAGAAACCTACAGCCAACATCATACCCAATGGTCAGAAATGAAAACCTTTTCTATTAATATCAGGAACAAGACAAGGATGTCTTTTTTCATCGTTTCTATTCAACATAGTATTGGAAGTTCTAGCAACAACAATTAGAAAAAGGAATAAAAGGAATATAATTTGGAAAGGAGGAATTAAAACAGTCACAGTGTGCAGATGAAGTGAGAGTGTATATAGAAAACCCTACAGAATCCATAAAAAACAACAACAACTACATGGTCTTATAAGTGAATTTAGCAAAACAGTAGGGTAAAAAGTAAATATTCAGAAATTGAAGGATTTCTGCACACAAACAATGAAATATTAGGAACTATAATTAGAAAAATATCCCATTTGTTATAGCAACAAGAAAAACAAAGTATGTTGGAATAAATCTAATGAAGGAGGTAATAGACCTGTACTTGAAGAATGAAATTATGGAAGACACAAATAAATGGAAGCATATACCATGTTCATTGTTGGGTAGAATTAACACCACCAAAATGTCCATACTACCCAAAACAATCTATAGTATTGATGCAATCCCTATGAAAATACCTATGGCATATTTCACAGATACAGAACAAACATTCCAAAAATGTATATGACATCATAAATGACCATGAATAACCTTAACAATTTTGAAAAACAGAACAAAGTAGGAGGAATCACAATACCTGATATCAAACCATATTACAAGGCCACTTTAATCAAAAGTCTGTTATTGGCAGACATAAGAACAGGCACATAGATCAAGGGAACAAAATTGACAGCATAGAAATATATCCACATCTTTACAGTCAATTAATGTTTGAGAAAGAGGGCAGGAGCATAAGATGGAGTAAAAGTAGTCTCTTCAACAAATGGCATTGGGAGATCTGGACAGCTACATGCAATAAAGTGAAACTCAACCTCCAACTTACACCATACACAAAAATAAGCTCAAGAAGGGTAAAAGACTTAAATAAAAGTTTTGACACCATAAAAATTATACAGGAGAACTTTGGCAGGAAAATCTGATACTCTTCACAGCAATATTCTCATTATATGTCCCAAAGAGTAAGAGATATAAAGGAAAGAATAAACAAATGGAACTTCATCAAATTATAAAGCTTCTGACCAGCCAACAAGAATATCAACAAAATAAAAAGGGAACCAACCACATTGGAAAATATGTTTGCCAAGGATACCTTAAACAAGTATTTGATCTACAATATATACAAAGAATTTGCAGGACCCACACCAGTAATACAAACAGTGTTATTAAAAATGGGCAAATGACCTGAATAGACACTTCTCCAAGGAGGATATACAGAGGGCACAGAGATATATGAAAGGATGCTTAGTATCACTAGCCATCAAAAAGATGCAAATTAAAATCACAATGAGATACCACTTCACACGGGTCACAGTGGGCATCATAAAGCAGCAAACAACACATAGTTCAGGAGAGGCAACTGCACATTGCTCTTTGTCTCCTTCTCTTTCTCCTTCCCTTCCCCTCTCTCTATAATTAAATAAATAAAATCTAAGTAAAAAAATAAAATCTAAAAATAAATTAAAAAGGTTTTTATAGTGAAAATACTATGCAGCAAAAGGAAAGAAGGAATTCCTACCCTTCACAACAGCATGGATTATTTTGGAGAGTATTATGCTAAATGGAATAATTAGAGCAGTGACAAACAAATACCATATGATCTTAATATAATTGAAACCTAATCAACAAAATAAGTGAGTTAAGTAGACCCAGAGACATGGAAATAAAGAACAAACTGACAGTTACCAGAAGGATGAGGAGAGGGATAATGGGGAAAGTAGGGGAAGGGTCAAATCAAAGATCATATATAAAGGACCCATGGACAAAGACAATGGGGGTGAAGAATATAATGTGGCAGGTGTAGGGTTGGTACACACAGGAAAGTAATGGGAAAAATGGGGACAACTGTAATTGAACAACAATGAATTTTTTTTAAATGTTTTGAGCAGTGGAAAGAATGTATTGCATTAAATGAAGAGTATAGTCTTACCTTGGTACTCGTCAGCTTCAGACCTAATCAAACACTTTACTTGTCACATTTTGGTGAGAAAAAAATGTTTCAGCATTCCGTGCTTGCTCAGAACTCATTGCACTTGCTAGAACTTTTGAGTCGCAACACTGCCCAGACAAAGAAAATGCTTCATCATTTGTTGCTTGCTTGCCACTTGGCACCCCTCTCTACGAAGTAAGCCAAGGTCAGTGAGTCAGTCTCATGGTAGCTCAGGAGCAGTGCAGAATCCCAACATACTCATCGTTACTGTCTTGTATTTTTGTGCATTTAAGTACTAATCATGGGTTACAAAATATACCACCAAGCTTAAAAGGCAGTTAGTAGTAACATGATCAAAAACAAACAAACAAAAAGATATCATAGCTAAGTATAAGAGTGGTATAAGTGTGACTGATATCACTCTTAGTTTCAAGATGCTTAGAGCTATGATCTTGATGATAGTGAGAAATAAGGAAGCAATTAAAGAAGCAAGTACTGCTAAATTTGTAAAGTCTGTGTAAAAGTGTAGAGCAACATTCAGACATTAGAAAAAGTTTAAAAATTCCTTTACATCTGGATTAATAAAAAGCAGTGAGTGACAGCATTTCTGACATAATATTTGCAAGAAAGCTAGGCAATTACATGCTGATCTGTTAAAAGACAAGCTTTGAACAAGTGGTGAGATCACTGAGGTGTTTAAAGCCAGTCATGGATGGTTTGATAAATTTAAAAAGAGAACTGGCATTCATAATGTGGCAAGCCATGGAGAGGCAGCCAGTGCCAACAAAGAAACTGCTGAAAGATATGTCACTGAGTTTAGGGAGTATGTAGTGGATGAGGGTTTTGTCTCCCAACAAGTGTTCAAGTGCAACACGACAGGTTTGTTGTGGAAGAAAATGCCTAACTAAACCTACATCACTCAAGAGGAGAAGGAATTAGCAGGGCACAAGCCGACGAGGACAGGCTAACTCTGTTGTGTGGGAATGCTAGTGGGGATTTAAAATTTAAGCCTCTGCTAGTGCATTACAGTGAAAATCCTTGAGTTTTTCAAGAGAGAGAGAGTGTAATAAAAAGTCAAGTGTGATGTAGAGGGCCAATACTAAAGCTTGATTGATGAGGAAGTTCTTTACCGAGTGGATGAATGAATTTGTTTGGTCCAGTATAAAAAACATTTGCAGGAAAAAGAACAACCTCTGAGGGCTTTGTTAGTTATGGACAATACTCCTGCTCACTCTCTGGGGTTGGAGAACATCTTACTGGAGAAGCTCAATTTCATAACTGTAAAGTTCTTGCTCCCTAACTTGACTTCTCTGCTCTAGCCCATGGACTAGGGGATTATTTCCAACTTCAAAAAACTCTATACAAATGTCCTCTCCCAGAGGTGTTTTGAAGTAACCTTGGATACAGTGGATGGCCAGAGAATTTTGGAAGGACCATTTTAATGTCCTCCACCATCATACTCTCATAGCTGAAGCCTAGTGTGAATATAGTCTCTTACAAGATCACGAACTTTGCCTGGAAGAAATTATGGGCAGAAGTTGAAACTCCAAGAGACTTTGAAGGCTTTGCGAATGATTGTGGTAGCCCAATAGTGGAGCATATTGTGTCTCTGGTCAAGTCCATTGGCCTGGAGGTCAATGATGAAGATGCGGAAGAGTTAAGGGAGGAGCACAAAGCAGAGGTCAGCACTGAGTAGCAGCAGGAACTTCAAAAGGAGCGGCAACAGACAGTCACTGAGGAAATTTCTTCAGGTGAGGAGGAGGGAAGGGAGGTAGCATCTAATTCACTGATAAAAGAAATGTGGAGCAAATGGGTTGAAGTTCAAAACTTTGTACATAAATATGACCCACACAAAGCTCTAGCAAGCTGAAATGTGGAACCTGTTTAATGAACAGTGTCATACTTTAAAAACATTTTGAAACATAGACAAAAACAAGTTTCTCTTTATAAGTTTTTACTGAAATTCCCTTAATCTGAGTCTCCAACAGAGTTCAGTGAATCCAAGGGAAAAAGAACATAAGTCCCTGAGAAATCAACTGAAATTGTCTTGAAAGAAGACTCCTTGACCTCCCTGCCATCCATTATTCCAGAAACTCCTCTCAGTACAAGGGAATTTTTATCTTATTTTTATGTAGTTAATTGGTTTTTTCTAGTCCATCTCTGTTTAGTTTTAAGGATCTATGTTACAAAACATTAGATCATTACTTAGTATTACTTAATATTAGCCTAGTAAAATGTGCAAGTTCTGTGAACTTTCACAAATTACTTCTAATTACATTATTTATTATGGAGAAAAATGTGTTTGGTCCTAATTGGTTTTGACACTCATCACAAGTCATGGACCAAATTAAGGAGGAGTACCAATGTACCGCTGTACTTTGAAGGTGACTGAAGTTTAAACATGTAAGAATAAATACATAATTTTTATAAATAAGTTCCATATTTTTCATATATTCAAAATGCTAAAAAAACAAATAAACCCTGTGAACCAGGAATCTTATAACCAGCAAAAGTGTCCTTCAAAAATGAAAAACAAATTAAGACATTCCTAGATAAACAAAAGCTGAGGAAGTCTGTTGTCATTAGGCCTATCCCACAAGATGCTCAAGGGAGTTCTGCAGGATGAAATCAAAAGACATTTGTTGGGAACCGCTCTGCCTGGTTTCAGGAGTTGTAACTGCTCCCCATGGCTAAGACTGAATGAGCGACCTCCAGAATGCCAGCCACAAGGAGACAAAGCTTGTCTCTGCTTCCTCTCCTGCCCCCAATACATGGTTGGTTATTCAGAGATGGGTATGAATCCTCAGAGGAGGGGCAACCTAAACCAGACACAATCACTTGGGAGGCCATCATGGGAGGACTTGGTGGCTGCAACAAAGAGGGAGTGATGGACCTTCGCCGCAAAGTTGCCCCCACAGACATTAGATAGTAACTCAAAGCCATATAAAGAAAGTATCATTTATTCAATCAAGGTAAATACTCAGGCAGTAACACTGTAACAATAGTTTTGTTTTCTATGTGACTTAAAACTAATGTGTTTTGAAAAACAAAAATCTAAAGCTAGTAGTATTGCAACTTTGGTTTGTAATTCCACATTTTGTTATCTGTGTAATTTGAGAGAGCAATGCCTTTGAAAGAATTATTTGTTTGTACTTTGGGGCAAACAGTGTAAACATATGTATTCTCCATTTAAGAAACATGACTATCAAGATCTTTTTTCCCAATGCTCAAAACAGTTTTTAACTCATCGATTCTGATGCCCTTTAATGCTTCTGCCATCTTTTGTTTCACCTGTTCCATTGTGGCAAAATGGTTCCTTCTGAAGACTTTTTACATTCTGGAATTAAAAAAAAAAGTCACTTGGGCAAGACTGGGTGCATAGGTGTAAAGTAGGATAGTTAGTAAAGTAAGGCAGGGTAGGAAGGGAAGAGGGAGGGAGACATGTCTTATCCATTGGTTCAGCAATCCTGAACCTTGCCTGATAAAATTGCCAGGTATCCCATACATCACAAGCAAAGATAGCATATGAGGAAGGCAATCCTTAAGACTGTGTGCTGGAAAAGTGAGCATCTGTAGAAATCTCACTAACCAATAAAAATAATTTACTAACTGAGAAAGAAAATCTTTGTAGCTGTTTGTTATCCCAAGGTTTAGAAGGGGGGAAAGGAAAGGGAACCTAGAAACTGACTAAAATGCATAACCCCAAACCCCAATGGTTGTAACACTCATATTAGCTGAGTACCCATTTGTAGCCTCAGCTCAAGTGTATTGAATGAACTTACTAACAACTTTATTTCCTGTATATGTGGGGTATTCAGACTAGCTGTGTACAGCTTCATGCTCATGTGTTTTTCACAAATAAACTTGCTATCTCATTTCCACTATATGTGCTGTCTTTCACTTGAATTTGTCTCTTGTGAGCAAGGCAAGAGCCAAGGAACAATCTTGGGGTGGGTGGCCTTGACTAGGGTGTCTCCCTAGTAACATACTGAGGTTGGGGCACAGGTCTCATGCTGTTTTTGGTCAAAACAGTAATGATGGTGTAGGCAGATGCATTCATTAATCACCCATCATGAAATAGACAAATGAGTAGAAAGAGTGTTCTGAAAAAATTCACTGAAGCAAAATGCAGTCTCTCACAACAATGCCAGATAGTATACTGATACAGATGGGTTCCTAGAACACTCACCTAGCAGGGGAAGCTGGCTACACAAAGGGCCCACTTTTCAGAAAATTATTATTGGATTTTTTGGGCCCCCCTCATAGAAAACAAAGAGCAAAATGACAGAAATCCTAGCTTATCAGTAATTACTTTAAATGTAAATGACTTAAACTCTCCAATCAAAAGACAAAATTGGAATAATGGATAAAAAATATGTTATTCAACTTTGTGCTTTCTCTGAGAGACTCACTTCGGATCCAAAGACACAAATAGATTGAAAGTGAAAGGATGGGAAAAATATTCCACTAAAATAATAATCAAAGTAGGGCAAATGTTGGCTATACTTATATCAGACAAAATACTCATAGACTCAAAAAAAGTTGTAAGAGACAAAGAGGGCCACTATATATTAATAAAAATACATTATCTGCTAATATGATGAAACTATATAATCGTAAATATTTACTCAACTAATAACAAACTGTCAAAATACATGAAAGAAAAACTGACACAGGCAGAAACAGACAGTTCTATGATAATAGTTGGTGATTTCAATAACTCATTCTCAAAAAACAATTAAAAACAAACAGAAGATAAATAAAGAAATATGTCACTTAGCAACACACTAAACCAACTGATATAGCAAAAAAAATGCAGTACACTTTATCCAACAAAAACACTACACACATTCTTTTTGAGTGCACACAGGACATTTTCCAGGGCATAACCATATGTTACACCAAAGGTTAATTCCCAAAAGATTCCTTTTTTAATTTTTTACCCATTCTAGTTTTTTTTTTTTTATTTTTAGTTTCACTTGTATTGTTTATGCTGTTTTAGTTGTTCCTGTTTTTCTTCCTTTCCCCACCTCCACCCAGCCCCATTCTTTCCCCATCCCAAGTGATTTCCTATATTGTTGTCTGTGTCCATGGGTTGTGCATAAATGTTCTTTGGTTAATCCCTTCACCATCATTTATGATGTAATCACTCTAAAAATCTCAATGACATTTTTCATAAATAAAACATATTCTACATTTCACACAAACTTTCTAGAAACACTGAATATCCAAAACAACTTGATAAAAAAGGACAAATTGGGAATTCTCCTACATTTTAACTTAAAAACACACCATAAAGCTAGATTAATCAAAACAGCATGGTACTGGTTGAAAGACAGACATATAAACCAACGGAAAAAATAGATTCCAGAAATAAATCTTCACACATATAGTCAAATGATCTTCCACGAGAGTACCACAATCACATAAATGGTAAAAGGAAAGTCTCTTTATCAAATGGCAGTTGGAAAACAGTATATCTATATGAAAAAGAATAAAGATGGACCCTTGCACGGCATATACAAAAATTACCTCAAAATGAATAAAAGACTGAAGCATAGGAAAAATATATATGAAGCTCCAAGAGAAAAAGCTGCATAAAATTGGATTAGGTAATTATTTCTTGGATATAACAACAAAAGGAGAACCTGGGCAAATGGGACTGTATCAAACTGACCTTCTGCTTTTCAAAGAAGACTACCACTATAACTAAAAGGCAACCTATTGAATGGAACAAAATATTTGCAAATAATATATTTCATAAGGAATTAATACCCGGAACACATAGAGAACTAAAACTCATTAGCAAAAAAAAAAAAAAAA
Organism: Sturnira hondurensis; assembly: GCF_014824575.4. Lineage (NCBI taxonomy): Eukaryota > Metazoa > Chordata > Mammalia > Chiroptera > Phyllostomidae > Sturnira > Sturnira hondurensis. Next base: position 23,372,894 of record NW_028081271.1, on the reverse strand, counting down.
AAAACAAAAAAAAACACACGACAACAAGAAAACAACGTGATTTTTTAAACCAGCAAATTATTTGTTTATTTTACTTTTTATTTTATTAAACTCTTGTTCAGGGACAGTTTTCTGTCTCATATTCCCAGCCCTGCCCCAACCGAGTGCTCCCCACCTCCCTCCCATTTCTGCCCCCCACCTTAGTTATTGTCCAGGTGTCCTTTATACTTATTCATGTGAGTCCATCCCCTTTTCGCCTAAATTCTCTCCCCTCTCCACTCTGGACCCTGTCACCCTGTTCCGTATGTGAGTGTCATTGGTCATATTTTGCTTGCTTGTTTGTTTTGTTGCTTAGATTCCTGTTAACAGTGATATCATGTGGTATTTGTCTTTCACCGCCTGGCTTATTTTGTTCAGCATGATGCTTTCCAGTTCCATCCATGATGTTGCAAATGGTAGAAGCACCTTCTTCCTTTCTGCAGCATTAAATTCCATTGTGTAAATGTACCATTACTTTTTGATCCAGTCATTTACTGATGGACATCTAGGTTGCTTCCAACTCTTGGCTATCGTAAATTGTGCTGCTATGAACATCGGGGTGCATAGGTTCTTTTGGATTGGTGTTTCAGGGTTCTTAGGATATACTCCTAACAGTGGAATTGCTGGGTCAAAAGGCACGTCCATTATTAGCTTTCTTAGAAAATTCCATACTATTTTCCACAGTGGTTGTACCAGTCTGCAATCCCACCAACAGTGAACTAGGGTCCCCTTTTCTCCACAACCTCTCCAGCACTTGTTGTTTGTTTCTTTGTTTGTGATAGCCATTGTGACTGGTGTAAAGTGGTATCTCATTGTGGTTTGAATTTGCATCTCTCTGATAGTTAGTGATATCGAGCATCTTTTCATGTGTCTCTGGATCCTCTGTATGTCCTCCTTGGAGAAGTGTTTGTTCAAGTCCTTTGCCCATTTTTTTAATTGGGTTGCTCATCTTCTTTGAGTGCAGTCAAGTGAGTTCTTTGTATATTTTGGAGATTAAACCTTTGTCTGAGGTATCATTAGCAAATATGTTTTAGGAAACTGTTGCTTCTCTTTGTATCTTGATACTGTTTTCCTTAGCCATAGAGAAGCTTTTAATTTTGATGAGATCCCATTTGTTTATTCTTTCCTTTAGGTCCCTTGCTCTAATGGAGGTATCAGTAAAAATCTTGCTGCATGAAATATCTGAGATTTTCCTGCCAATGCTCTCCTTTGGGCTTTAACGGTTTCCCAGCTTATATTTAAGTCTTTTATTCACCTTGAATTTATTTTGGTGTATGGTGTAAGTTGGTGCTCAAGTTTCATTTTTTTGCATGTAGCTGTCCAGTTCTCCCAACACCATTTGTTGAAGAGGCCAGCTTTACTCCATTTTATATTGTTGTCCCCTTTGTTGAAAATTAATTGATTGTAGAGAGTTGGGTTTATTTCTGGGCTCTCTGTTCTATTCCATTGGTCTATGTGCCTGTTTTTATACTAGTACCAGGCTGTTTTAATTACAGTGGCCTTGTAATACAGTTTGATACCAGATATTGTGATTCCTCTTGCTTTGTTTTTCTTTCTCAAAATTGCAGCTGCTATTCGGGGTCTTTTATGGTTCCATATAAATTTTTGAAGTGTTTGTTCTGTGTCTGTGAAATATGCCATTGCTACTTTAATAGACATTGCATTGAATCTGTAAATTGCTTTGGGTAGTATGGACATTTTTATGATATTAATTCTTCCAATCCATGAACACGATATATATCTTCATTTGCTTATGTCTTCCTTGATTTCTTTCTTCAGTGTTGTATAGTTTTCTGCATACAGATCTTTAACCTCCTTGTTTAGATTTATCCCAGACATATTATTTTTGTTTTTGCTATATCGAGTGGGATTTTTTCTTGGTTTCTGCTTCTGCTGTTTCATTGATGGTATACAAAAATGCCTTTGATTTCTGGATATTGACTTTGTATCCCACTGTTTTGCCAAATTCATCTATTAGTTCGAACAGTTTTTTGGTAGAGGCTATAGGATTTTCCATGTAGACTATTATGTCATCTGCAAACAATGCCACTTTTATTTCCCCCTTTCTGATTTGGATGCCTTTCATTTCCTTTTCTTGTCTGATCTCTGTGACTAGAACTTCTAATACTATATTGAATAGAAGTGTTGAAAGTGGATAACCTTGTCTTGTTCCTGATCTTAGTGGAAAAGCTTTTAGTTTTTGCCCATTGAGTATGATGTTCGCTGTAGGTCTTTCATATATGGCCTTTATTATATTGAGGAATGTTCTCTCTATTCCCACTTTGCTGAGTACCTTTATCATAAATGGGGGTTGTACCTTATCAAAAGCTTTTTCTGTGTCTATTGATATGACCATGTGGTTTTTGTCCTTGCTTTTCTTTATGTGATGTATTACATTTAATGATTTGTGAATATTCAACCATCCTTGTATCCCTCAGATGAATCCCACTTGGTACTGGTGTATGATCTTTTTGATATATTGTTGGATGCGATTTGACAATATTTTATTGAGGATTTTAGCGTCGATGTTCATCAGCAATATTGGCCTAAAGTTTTCTTTCTTTGTTGTGTCTCTATCTGGTTTTGGGATTAGAATGATGCTGGCTTCATAAAAAGAGTTGGGAAGTTTTCCCCCCTTTTGGATTTTTTGGAATAGTCTGTGAAGAATCGGGGTTAGCTTGTCCTTAAAAGCTTTGTAGAATTCTCCTGTGAAACCATCTGGTCCAGGGCTTTTGTGTGATGGGAGTGTTTTGATTACTTCTTCAAATTCATTTGCTGTTATTGGTCTGTTCAGGTTTTCTACTTCTTTTTCATTGAGTTTTGGAAGATTATATTTTTCTAGAAATTTGTCCATTTCACCTAGGTTTTCAAATTTCTTGGCATACAGTTCTGCATAGTAATTTCTTACAATCTCTTGTATTTCTGTGGTATCAGTTGTAACCTCTCCTCTTTCATTTCTGATTGTGTTTATTTGGGACATCGCTGTTCTTTTCTTGATGAGCTTACTTAAAGGTTTGTCTATTTTGTTTATCTTTTCAAAAAACCAACTCTTGGATTCATTGATCCTTAGAATTGTGCTTTTAGTGTCTATGTCATTTAATTCTGCTCTGATCTTGGTTATTTCCTTCCTTCTACTTGCTCTGGGCTTTCTTTGTTGTTGTTCCTCACGTTCTTGGGGGTGTCAGGTTAGGTTGTTTGAAATGTTTCTATTTTCTTTAAGTAGGCCTGTATTGCTATGAATTTCCCTCTCAGGACTGCCTTTGCTGTGTCCCATAAGTTTTGGGTTGTGTGAGTTCCTTTTCATTTGTTTTCAGAAACTTTTTTATTTCTCCCCTGATTTCTATCTTGACCTGTTCGTTATTTAATAGAATACCATCCAGTCTCCATGATTTGGGGTATTTTGGGTTTTTTTTCCTGTGGATTTAGTTTCCAATTTCAATGCCTTGTGATCAGAGAAGATGCTTGGTATGATTTCTATTTTCCTGAATTTATTGAAACCCGGTTTGTGTCCTATCATGTTATCTATCTTTGAATATGTTCCATGTGCATTTGAAAAGAAAGTGTATTTAGCTTCTTTGGGATGGAGGGCTCTATATATATCAATTAGGTCCATTTCGTTTAGGGTGTCATTTAATGCTGCAATATCTTTGTTGATATTTTGTTTGGAATATTTGTCCATTTTAGACAGTGGGATGTTGAAATCCCCTTCTCTAATTGTGTTGCTGTCAATATGTTTCTTGAGGTTTCTAAAGATTTTTTTATATATATTTGGGTGCTCCTTGTTGGGTGCCTATATATGTACGATGTCAATGTCTTCTTGGTGGATTCTCCTCTTGAGTATTATGAAGTGACCTTCTGGGTCTCTGTTTATGGCCCTTCTTTTGAAGTCTATTTTGTCTGATATGAGAATTGCTGCCCCAGCTTTTTTTTTTTCTTGACCATTTGCTTGGAAAATTTGTTTCCATCCTTTCACTTTTAGTCTGTGGTGGTCTGTTGACCTGAGGTGGGTCTCTTGTAGGCAGCATATGTGTGGGTCATGCTTTCTCATCCATTCAGCTATTCTATGTCTTTTAATTGGTGCATTTAATCCATTTATGTTTAAGGTTATTATTGAAAGGTACTTATTCATTGCCATTTGTATACCTGTGTTCCTCTCTATCTCTCTATTTTCCTTCCTTTCCTAATGCAGCCCTTTTAGTAATTCTTTTAGAGCTGGTTTGGTGAAGGCATATTCTTTTAGACTTCTTTTGTCTTGGAAGCTCTTTATTTGGCCTTCTATCTTGATTGAGAGCCTTGCTGGGTACAGTAGCCTTGGTTGTAGGCCTCTGTTTCTCATTACTTGGAATATTTCTTGTCATTCTCTTCTTGCTTGGAATGTTTCCATTGAGAAGTCAGTAGCCACTTATTGGGACCCCCTTGTATGTTATTTCCTTTTTCTCCCTTGCTGCCTTCAGGATTTTCTCTTTGTCTTGGAAGTTTGCCATTTTAATGATGATGTGTCTTGCAGTAGGCCTCTTTGGGTTCCACCTGATTGGGACTCTCTTTGATTCCTGAATCCGTGTGACTTTATCTCTCCTCAACTTAGGAAAATTTTCCGTTATTACCCTTTCAAGTAGGTTTTCTATCCCTTTTTCTTCTTCCTCTCCTTCTGGTATTCCTATTATTCGGATATTATTACGTTTCATGTTTTCTTGCACTTCTCTTAAATCCTCCTCATTTTTTCTGATTCTCTTTTCCATTATTTGTTCTGTCTGAGAGATTCTTTCTATCCTGTCTTCTATCTCACTTATGCGATCTTCTGCCATATTGATTCTATTCTTCATACCTTCTACTGTGTCCTTCAGTTCAGAAATTGTATTCTTCATTTCCTCTTGGCCTTTACTAATGGTTTCTATTTCCTTTTTCATGTTGGTGTAGTTTGCGGAGAGTTCATTGTAGCTCCCCTGTAGTTTCTGGTAGCTCCTTGTAAGCTCTTTGAATTTCCTGATAACCAGTGCTTTGAATTCAATATCTGATAGTTGGCTTGCCTCTATTTCATCTAACATTTTTTTCTAAGACTTCCTCCTTTTCTTTCATTTGGGGATTGTTTCTTTGTCTTCCCATTGTTTGTGTTGCTCTTCTTGTTGACTTCAGCTTCTTAAAGTGATCTGTTCTGTGTTCCTGGGTTTATGGTGTGAACTTCTGTGGTAAGATGCCTGTGAGATTCAGTGGTGCAGTCTTCTGCAGCTGTCTTGATGTTCTCCGCTTCCACCTACTCCTCTTGTTGGTTTCCAGCTGGTCAAACCTTTTCTTCTGGTCTCCCTAGCTGCAGCAGCCTGAGGGGCTATTAGTGTGGCCTTTCTCTGGTCTCGGTGAAGTTAGCTGGTCTCGCCAGTGCCCTCCCAAGATCCAGAATGGCGCCGCTCTCCCGAGCTCCGCTGAGAGCAGGTTTTTCCCCAGGCTTCCCAGCTCTGGCCTGGCCTGAGGGCACGTACTTCCAGCCAGGCTTTCCTGGTCTCGCAGGCTTGGGATTGTACCTTTCCCAGTGCTGTGGCTGCACACACTGGGCAACTCACAATTCTTCCAAGCTGGCAGCCACAGACTGACTCCTGGCGCTTCTCAGTCTGAGCCCAGCTGGGTAGGGATGGAGCTGGTGACTGGAGCTCTTCCAGGGGCCCTGCCAGCAGCCGGAAGCTCCCCCAGACTGCGGGAGTGTAGGCCCAAGTCCCGAGCTCTCAGTTCCCCACTGGCGCTCTGTCAGGGGCCCTGCCAGTAGCCCACAGCTCCCCAAGGCTGTGTGCGCGCCGGCTGGAATCCCCCGATATCAGGAATTCGCACCACCGGGAATGCACGGGACTCCTAGACCTCCAAGCTGGTAACCACACCGAACTCCCAGTGCTTCTCAGTATGCACCCGGCTGGGTAGGGATGGATCTGGGGATTGGCGCTCCCCCAGGGGCCTTGTCAGTAGCGCGCAGCTCCCCGAGACTGCAGGAGCGTAGGCCCAAGTCCCAAGCTCTCAGTTCTCCAGTGGCGCTCTGTCACAGGCGTTGCCAGTAGTCCGCAGCTCCCCGAGGCTGTGTGCGCACCGGCTGGAGTCCCCCGCTATCAGGAATTCGCACCACCGGGAATGCACGGGGACTCCTAGACCTCCAGGCTGGTAACCACACCGGACTCCCAGTGCTTCTCAGTCTGCGCCCGGCTGGGTAGGGAGGGAGCTGGTGACTGGTGCTCTTCCAGGGGCACTGCCAGTATCCCGAAAATCCCCGAGACTGTGGGAGCACTGGCTCAAGCTACTGGAAATGCCGGGGCCTCTCAGTTCCCCAAGCCGGCAACCACAGCCCGACTTCATGGGTTATCAGAGCTCTCCAGTTTGCTTCCCAATGCCCACTCCTCTCTCTTCCACTTCAGGCAAACCGATCTCTCCTGGTGTTTTCCAATCTGCACCCTACTGGTTAGAGAGGATGCCGGTGACTAGTTCTCTCCCAGGGTTGTTGTTGTTGCCCTCCCTAGGCTCTCAGAGATCAAGGCGGTCCTGCCAGGGCCCTGGCGCTGCCCGACAGAGGGCCTGCAGCCTCTGCGCTGTTCCCTCATACCTTGTTGATCTGAGGTCCATCTCCTCTCCTCAACCTCTGGTCATTCAGTGTCCGCTATACTTTCTGGGGTCCTGCCGTCCCATATGCTGGGTCCCTGTTGGGTGTTCGCTGTGCTCCTCTGCAGAGCAGCCTGGTTTTTCTCCCGTGCGTGAAGGGAAGCGAAATCCTTTGTCCTACTCCGCCGCCATCTTCCCCCTTTGTTTTGCTTTTTAAAATTTAATTATTATTCAAGTACAGTTTTCTGTCTTTTACTCCCATCCCAGCCCACCCCTGAGTGTTCCCAACCTCCTCCCCCATTTCCACCTCCCTTAGTTGTTGTCTATGTGTCCTTTATACTAGTTCCTGTAAATCCTTCCCCTTTGTCCCTTGAAATTTTCTCCCCTCTTCTCTCTGGTTCCTGTCAGCCTCTTCTGTATTTTAGTATCTTTGGTTATATTTTGCTTGCTTGTTTGTTTTGTTGTTTAGCTTCCTGTTAAAGGTGAGATTGTATGGTATTTGTCTTTCAATGCCTGGCTTATTTCACTCAGCATAATGTTTTATATTTCCATCCATGCTGTTGCAAAGGGTAGGAGCTCTTTCTTTCTTTCTGCTGCATAAAATTCCTCTGTGTTCTTGGAGTTTTTGCAACATTCTTAGAAAGATAACAATTAGCTTTTCCTTAAATGTAAAATTCTCATGTGAAACTGCCATATCCAAGGCTTTTGTGTGCTAGGAGGTTTTTGATTATTGCTTTTATTTTGTCAGGTGTTATTGGTCTGTTCAGGCTTCCTCCTTCTTTGAGTTCTGGAAGATTATATTTTTCTAGAAAATTATCCATTTCACCTAGGTTTTAAATGTCTTGGCATTTTGTCCATCATAATAATTTGTTATAATCCTTTGTGTTTCTGTGGTATCAATTGTAATCTCTCCTCTTTCATTTCTGATTGTGTTTATTTTGGTCCTCTGTGTTTTGTTCTTGATGAGTCTGCTTAAAATCTGGTTAATTTTGTATATCCTTTCAAAATACCATCTCCTATATTTATTGAACCTTAGAATTGTGCTTTTAGTCTCTATACCATTTAATTCTTCTCTGATCATGGTTATTCCCTTCCTTCTACTTGCTCTGCTTTTTCTTTGTTGTTCACCCAGTTCTTACAGATTAAGGGTAGGAAACTGCATTTGTAACAAACAGTCAACTCCTTTCTCCTCCTGTTGTGGACTGCTCTGCCTGGTTTCAGGAATTGTAACTGTACCCTCCTCCCCTGCCAACCCAGTGGCTAAGGATGAGGGAGTGATCTCCGGAATTCGAGCCACAGGAGACAATCTGGTAGCAAATGCAGCCTGTTTCCTCTCCCTGCTCCCAAAGCATGGTCGGTGTTGATTATGGGTAAGTCTCTTCACAGTGAGGAGCAACCTAAGCCATACATGATCACTTGGGAGGCCATCCTGGAAGGAGTCAGGGAGCTGCAACAAAAAGCGAGCAACAGACCCTTGCCCCCTGGCTATGTGACATAGCGAGAGTCCCCATGTCCTCTGGGAAAAGCGCTTCCTGGCTCTAACCCACTTAAGCCTGAATACCTGATGGGGAGGGGTGCAGCTCCTTGCCTTGCCAGAGAAGATCCTGGGGGGAAAATCTGGCATCACAAAGAATTCCTCAAAATCCTGTGAAAACTGCTCTGCTGAGTACTTTTATTCTTATGTTAAGGGTCCAATCAGGAAACCCTAAAGTTTCTGTAAACTCCCTTCCTGATAGACTCTCACTCAGACTAAGCCCTTAGATTTCTTTGAAATGTTATCTACTGTTTGATCCTTGCCACCCTGTATTCCTGTGTATTACAACCCCTTAAAAAGCCCCTAGAGGAAGGGGCTCAAGGCCTTTTTTCTCTGAGAAACTGGCCACCGCTCCTGGCCTTTGTTTCCTTGAAGAAACTGGCCACCTCTTGTCCCCAAGCAGATCATGTCTTGGTAGTGTTTACTTTCATCCATGGTGGATGGGGGGACTTGCAGAAAAAGTTGCCCCCACATCCTCCTGAATATTACACATTTTTATTCCTTTTTGTAAATGTCGTTACCTCCCACTTTTTTATTGTTGTTGAAATACAATTATCTTGGTTTTCCACCCACCAATTCCACCGACCCCAGCCATACCCACCACCCATCCTCTATCCTACCCCGTTTGGCTTTTTCCATTTGTCCTTTATACATGTTCCTTAATCAGCCTTCTCCCTTTTCCCC